>NC_056627.2:299045971-299133471 GCF_002870075.4 Lactuca sativa | reverse complement strand
TAATGCATTAGCAAATGAAAAATAAAAAACTAAATTCCTTTGGAAAAATATGTAGACTTGTGAATTGCACCAAAACCAATAACCAAGAATTGTAGAACATGCATAAATCAGTGAGAAAAAATCCATACTCCATTCCAACAAAATTAGAATTCATGATTCCATTCCAACAAAATTGGAATTCATGACTTCATTCCAGCAGAATTAGAATTCATGATTTCATTCCAACAGAATTAGAATTCGTGATTATAACTCCATTAACAGAGAACCCCACCTTTATAAGGCATTGAGCATATAGTAAGTTCGTATAGTGATAAAGAATGAACAATGTCAAAGTAAGAATGCAAGATACAAGGTATTAGATGGAAGTTTTTATAGCCAATTTCAGAAAAAGATGTAAGTAGGTTAATGAAAGGTTGAAATTGAATACATATCAAGAACATAACGGAAAGCTACTGAGTTTGCATATATAAAAAGGATCAAATCGGGAAAGAAAAAATATTTGTGGTTCGTTTATTTTGTGTATAATCGAATAAATCAGAATGGAATTTGAATCGAGTTTGCCCCAATTTTAGTAATCTGAACTCAATTGTAGTAAAAACCAGCTAAAACCTACGAATTGGATCAAATTGATAACTTGAGAAATGCAAATCAGTACCAATTTGGTGGGGATATTGATAGGAAGAACGGATCGAACAGCTTTGCGAGCTCGCTTAGATATCTTCTTAAACACGTTCTCAACAAACCTGATCAGAAGATCCATGCTCATGTCATCTTCCTCCTCCTCCTCATCCTCTTGGTCATCGTCTTCATCGTAATGTACGAAGAAAGTCATATCATTACGGTTCCGATTCCATATCCTAGGATCCGTCGTCGGATTCTTACCTTCCTGATCCATCGAGTCATCAAATGAAGAGTTCCCAACAATACATAGTAAACGTAGTTAAATAATCTGACATCTGGAAATAACCTGAGGATAACTAGGAGGACGACGGGTAGCTTGGAGACATAAACCAGGAGTTCGAAGCAGAAATGGGCGGATGAAGGTACTGGAAGATGACTTTTAGAGAAATTTGGGGCGGACCATGGTGGCGACAGCTTTATATCATCGGCTAGGGCTTGTAATCGGTGGAGATTGAGCGACTAAAGAAAATAAAACGAGTTTAATATAAACCTGAGAAATTAGGTTAAAAGTCAATACCATGATTATAGGGATTATTTTTTGAAGTTACTAATCAAATTACTAAATTACCCTTATTTGTTTATTGAATTATTTAATTTTTTATTTAAATTTGATTGGCCCACATTTATGCATACAATAACACAATAATTACTTTAAATAACTGAACCTAGCTCTCTCTCTCTCTCTCCCTCTCTCTCTCTCTCTCTCTCTATATATATATATATATATATATATATATATATATATATATATATGACGTCGTTCCGTTGGCGAGACTGCGACTGGTTGAGGAATCTCACGACAAAACCTATAGTCACAATCAAACACTACGTTAGACGCTCTCCGAGAGGGGATCCCGGGAGGACGCTTCGACAATCTACTCAACCATCTGGAAGGGAGATTTAGTGGAGTATGAGGGAGAGAGTAAAATGCATCATATCTCTTTAGGCTCTTCCATAGTCCCTTATATAGTTAGTCTTTTAGGATAAGGGGACCATAATAATGGAATTTGATATACCAGGTTGTTATTGGTCCATCAGTATCCGTCTGAGAGTGTAACACCATGTTCCCTAGTACACATTTAATTTAATTATTTATTTATTTTGAGAGAAGGACTCGACGAGTTGGTAGCCCTAACTCGTCGAGTGCTCTAAATATGTTTAGCGAGCACTATCTAATTGATTTGGTTCATATCCCTTTGCACAGGAAAATTTTTATAGTGGGGATGGATTAGGTGAGCCCCAATGGGGTTGTGACTGATTGAGAGCGTTAGATGGTGCGTGTTCGGACCCCAAGTGGGGGAGAGTTGGTCGTTTAGGGAGAGGGTGCTCATCGCAGGCCAGTTCTATGTTTAGCAACCAAGGTCAGGCGCTACCTTCATCAGGGTTGCTCAGGTTATGTCGCCTATGTTATAGAGACCCGGATGTGTTTTGGAGGATTTTCCTGGAGTGCCTCCACAGAGGCAAGTGGAGTTCCGGATTGACTTGTTTCCTGGTGCAGATCTGATAGCCAAAGCACCATATCAGTTCTCTCCTCCAGAGATGTAGGAATTGTCTATACAGCTACAGGATCTATTAGACAAGGGGTTCATTCAACCGAGTAGTGCGCCTAGGGGAGTGTCGATCCTGTTTGTGAAAAAGAAGGATGAGTCGCATCGGATGTGTATTAACTAACGAGAGCTGAATAATTATCCTCTCCCAAGGATTGATGATTTTTTTGACCAACTTCAGGGTGCATCTTGGTTTTCCAAGATTGATCTTCATTCGGGTTATCATCAGATGAGGGTCAGGTAGGACGATATGCAGAAGACGGCCTTCCAAACTCGTTATGGTCATTACAAGTTAGTGGTGATGCCCTTTGGGCTCACTAATGCCCCAGCCGCGTTCATAGACCTCGTGAACCGTGTGTGCGACCAATGTTGGATCGGTCTGTGATTGTATTCATAGATAACATCCTAGTCTATTTCAAGACCCAGAATCTACATGAGGAGCACTTGAGGGAGGTATTGGAGACCCTGAGGAGGGAGAGATTGTATGTGAAGTTCTGCAAGTGTTAGTTCTGGTTGTGCGAGGTGCAATTTCTGGGGAACCTTGTCAACCAGAATGGTATTTTGGTCGATCTGGCCAAGGTAGAGGCCGTGATAAGGTGGGAGGTTGTGACAACCCGATATTTCAAGTCAAAAAAATGACCTAAGTCAAGTATTGTAATCTATTTTTGAATTAATAAATAAATAAAAATAGCGTCAGAAATGAAATGTTCAAAAGTCTCAATTGGGATACATAAAGTGATAGATATCGTGTCAGGGTTTTCAGAAATATAAAGAACACTCAAATCCGAGTTATAAAGAAGAAGTTACGATCAATCAAAAACCCGCGTCAAAACTGGTAAAACACTGTTAAGCATAAAACGCGAAATTTCAATAAAATACTTTTTAACCTTAGGTATCCAAATGAAAGTCATAGATATCATTAAACCGTAAACATACATAAAAAGATCGTCCAAATCTGACTTCGTATGAGGAAGTTTTGATTTTGCTAAGTTTCGGATACGGCAATAGACAGCTAAAAACTCGAAATATAGATCGAGTGACTTTTAGCCGGCACAACCTAAACAAGAATTGAAGATCCCGTCAATAGTAGTACGATGGTAAAAAGACAGGCGAAATCGGACGTCGGATGAAGGAGTTATGGATTTTTAACAGACTTTTCCAGTTCCGGCCTGTTACAAATATAATATTAAAAATAAAAGTCAAAATGAGCTGACGAAGTCTAAACGAAAGTTGTAGAGCATAAACTCGCCTGCGTGTGGACATAAAGAACGTCAAAATCGGAACTTGTATGCGAGAGATATGAATTTCTGAAGTTCGGGACATGAAACCCCACGCTGTCAGGAAACTCACGACGTGAACCAGAAGCTCAGGACGTGAGCTAGTGATTGATGTGTGCCAAAGTCGGGCTATCAATCGTCGAGTCTACGAAGGAGATAAGATCGAGCTCACAACGTGAACAACTTCATGTTCACGACGTGAACCTAGAAAATGCACCCCATTAATAGAAGTTGAGGGTTCCGAGTTTAGTTGCTCATTTCTATCCCCTCTCCTACTTTTACTCTGTGATAAGCATCCCGAGACTACCCTGATGCCCAGGTTACGTGTCCAAGCCTTGACGGAAGTCCGAAGTTCCGAAGTTCCCGAGAAATCTTCCACTTTCCAGTCAAAGTGCTGCTCGAGAAAAGTCTCATTTTCATCAAACCGCTACTTCTACCAGGTGAGTTCATACCCTATATTTTCATGTTTTTACTATATTTTAGGGGGAGAAATACAAGTGAAATACAAGAAAAACTTATGATTAAACTGCAAATCGTTACATATAGTTTCAAATACTTTATCTACATTTTGTGTATAACTGTTAAATACGTAAAATAACATTATTACAAATGTTATACTTTACATGCGAAGTTGGTAGCACGCTAAGGTTTATCATTCAAATGAAACACACTTTTGAAAAACTATAATAGGTATAGTTTACGAGTAATTCATGATATTTTACACTCTAAGAATACTATAGAAAGGAAATACTTACATTTACAAGAAAAATGGACTTTTCATGCGTATATCTATTTGATACAAACTTTTGTGAGACATTTAACTTCACGTACCTTCCAGTATGCATTTCAAGTCCTGTGTTATAAACCATAATCTCATGTAGGGAGAGCGTGATACTTGTGTATAGATCTATACGGGATTGACAATCCCGCACCTAAACCGTTAGCTACAGTTGGACCGACAGGTCTAGGGTGACAAACGCCATATCATTCCAACGGCTGAAGAACGTTGTGACAGGCAGTCTAGGTCAATAGTACGGTTATAAAACTCACATAAAGTTTTAAAACATTTGATTTACGAGGCTATCAAACGCCATAGTGATTATATATACATATATAAATCTACTTACACTATTTTAGGTATGGAAAATACTTATGCATTCCGGTTTTTGGAACTTTTAAAACTACTATTCATTTATGGAAAATATTGGATTTTCTAGAAACAAAATCGGTTACTTTATACAAAAAGGCATACAATTCTTATACAAAAACGCTTATGAACTCACCAACTTAATTGTTGACACTTTTTCAAAACTACTTGTATTTCTCAAGGATTCAGTAATACAGGTAACAACAGCTTTGGGGAAGGGACGCTAAGGCGTCAATTTCAAACTTATTTTATCATCATAATGTAATTTCTTTTGAAACAGGTAATACAATCAACAATGTAACTTTTTAAATTATATTTATGATGGTTGTGTTTGCTTTCTTTACTATTTATTTAACTGTTATGATACTACATGAAGTCATCTGCCCTCGAACGATTCCGTCGTTCTGGTTTGGGGGTGTGACAGAGGTTCCACGATCTCCATCTAAGATTCAAAGTTTCCTTGGGTTGGCATGTTATTATCATAGATTCATTCAGGATTTCTCCAAGATAGTGGTTCCTCTGAATCGATTGACAAAGAAGGCTGCCACTTTTCGTTGGAGCAGCATGCACCATTTGAGACCTTGAGACAATGATTGTGCAAGGTGACGATTCTGACCCTGCCAGAGGGTGTTGAGGATTTCGTGGTTTATTGTGATGCGTCGATCACAGGTTTAGGTGTGGTTTTGATGCAGAGGGGTCTTGTTATTGCTTACACTTCAAGGAAGTTGAAGCCTCATGAGCCGAATTATACAACACATGATTTGGAGCTACGGGCTGTGATTTTTGCCCTCAAGATATGGCGACATTACATCTATGTGGTCTGATGTACTGTTTACACGGATCACAAGAGCCTGAGGTACTTTATCGATCAGCCGAATATAAATATTAGACAACGTCGGTAGTTCGATGAGGTGAAGGATTATGATTGTGAGATCCTTTACCATCCAGGGAAGGCCAATGTGGTGGTCGATGCCCTCAGCCGCAAGGCAGTCGTGGATCCAATCAGGGATATCCGTATGAGGATGATAGTGAATAGTCTGCTCCTGGAGCAGATTCGAGAGGATCAGGTCGAGGCTATGAAGGAAGAGCACCGAAAGATTGAGCATTGGTGGTTATCGAGGCCAACAAAATTAATAGCCCTAAATCTTTTACACTAAAATAGTGTATAGTGGTAAAGGGGTCGAATCCGCAGAGATTGATTCAATTTTATAACTCTATGAAAAATCTCTTTGTAAAAATACTAGTAAAATCACAATAAAAATAAAAATGGGGGTTTGGTCTTTTAAAATACTTGTAATAAAACTAAATTTAAACTATGATTTAGATGGACAATTCAATAAAATAAGAATTTGAGTTGTCCATCTAAATCTTAGTGGTTGTTGTTATAGTTGTTGTTGAGTCTGTGAAGAAAGGAACGAATTGTGTAACAGACACCTATGGTTGCAAAACCCCCACAGAAACATTCGGACATGGAGCTATAATGATAGGTGTAGTTGTAGTAGTAGTAAGAGAAGGTTGAGAAAAATCCTAGAAAAATTCATCTGTTATGGGAACAAAATTTGGCACAGAAAAAGTTACCTCATGATTAGTTGTTGATGGCTCCGAAACCACGGGTTGTGAAGTCGCAGCTATGTATTCAGTCGCTTGATAGATTTTCTTTGGTATACAAACGTCGGAGATGGTGTGTGACTCCGAACCCTCCTCAATGTCTGGTGTAAGAGACTTACGCTTGCAAGTGATTCACTTGACTTTCTTCGTTGGAGTGTGATCGGGCTCGGAAGGTCCAGCCTTTACTTTTTTTTACCCCTTTCTTTAGCTTGTCAGTCTCTTTTAAAGCCTTTCGCATCTCAGCGGTTAGTCAACGAGGACTAGATACTAGTTGTCTGCGATATTCGTTGATAAACCTCACTGTTTGTTGGAACATTGTGAAGCATCGTTTCTGGAATTGATCAGATAAAGGCGAACCTTGAACTATCAGACACAATGACATTGGAAGTATGGAAAATATAATTGCTACAATCACCGAACCCTCTATCACCGGAATGTGGTGACGATCAATTTCCCTATGTACGATGATAGCCCAAAAACAAGCACAATATATCTCTGAGTGCCTTGTTACAGAAACAGTACTTTGAACAAGTTTAGTCCAAAGGACTGAGCCGTAATCTCGATTGATCTCGGAGTAAACACCATAGAGAATAGTAAGAAAAAGCTTACTTGCACTATCAGAACCTGTTACCCTCTCTGAAAAACTTTTGAAAATTAGGATAAACAACCCATTCCACATGGGAGGAAGGTTAGGCTTCTTGAGCTTTGAAAGAATCGCAAGATAGTTGTTGTAGCCCATCGGTTAGAACATCTCCAGAATAGCAGAAGAGGAGATTGATTCGGGATCGATCAAATCCCTAGCAGAGGGAAACCCCATTAATCGACTGAATTTGGACTAGGTGATGGATGATAGTTGATTACCCAGCTCGAAAGTAATAAGAGCACGACTCTCTTCATAACGAGTAGTAGAGTAAGCTTTGGATTGAAGAGCCAAAGGAACACTCTCTTTCTTTGATAGTGCAGTAGCTAAAGGAAAGTATCTGAGGCATTCAATAAATGGTTGGAGAAAGGCGTCATACTTGGATGGATCAAGGTCCAAGATGAGATTCTGGTTAGCCTTGATGCCTAGTAGCCCTGATCAAGCAGTCTGATCAGCGGCCGATGGAGTTTCTGATGAACCACCCATGGAGAGCAGTGGAGAAGACGACGAACAATGGATAAAGAAAAAGGGTTTTCTTGTGCCGTAAGGGGAAATTCTTTGAAATCAGTGAATGAGAATGACGCTTTGAATTTCCTTATATACGTAATTAGTGGTGAGAGAAAATTGGCGGTTGACGCTCCATATCCTTGAAAAAGCGCCTGGAAAAGCGTGACATGTTGGCGTGTGTCAGGAGGCGTGATGTCAGGCTAAGTTTGAAATATTTACATGCCAATATCGTAATCTTATCCCTTAAAATTCGCCATTTCAGTTTACACTTTCGTAGTATTTCACCAATTCTTGTTCTCCGAATCTGAAAGTAATCATTAGAACTACGAAGCAGAATTTTTGAAAATCACAAGGATCTTCGTGTGAGAGTGTGCCAAAGATAAAGAAGTAAAGAAAGTTATCTAAGGGATTCTAGTGATGTTATTTAAGACATGAAACAGTTGGATCCGGGGCAGCAATCTCTTCCTTTGAAGTCAAAAGAGACTCGGAAGTGTCTATGTGGTATCTCGTTGAATTACGATCATCTGTTTATGAAGAAACAGTGAAAGGCTTCTTTTCATTTAGGCTTAAGGGCGGCTTCATCTTCAACCAAACTTCGAAACTCAACATAAGTCTGAACGTTCAGAAGAAGTACTTGTCTGACTAGGATAGCCATAAGAACAAGTCTGCTTTGGAAATATCTGAGTGGTTGGATAATATAAAAACTGGATCTTATGGGAAGAAATGTATTAGGTCTAGAACATTTCATTAAGATCTCACAAAAATAAAATAATGAGATTTCAAGTTACGAATCACGAAGGTGGATTTACATCAATTCCATGGTGAAAAGCTAGAACATATCAATTGTTCACCGTCAATTTTGATATATGTGTTGGATTGTGGGTTTCACTCAATTCATGGTGATAACGAATTTAAGATCATGAACATAGAAGTTGTGTAACCATAAACCTCAGTGGTAATTTATGAGAGTCTCAAGGGTTACGAGTGCGAAATCGAATGTGATGGAGAAGTATAGGAGGTGGTACCGAAGAGAAATGTACCTCTGCTACGAAAGAATGACCAAGCAGTCAACTCTTAACTCAATATGAGAAGAGTAAGGTAGCTCATTGACTTATGCGAATATTAGCCTGATTGGGAAGAAACAATTGGTATTATCGATTCATTAAAGCGTCAAATATAGAGTCTCAGAGGTTTCGGACAACATGCATCAGCATGCTTCTAGAGACACGTAACTAGTGCAAATATTAGGAATTAAATACCTGCCCCATCATTTGTAATTGAGAGTATCATGATATGTTCCTTCATTCCTACTCAATTATCTATTATTTTTGGTATTTTAATATTTTGCTGAAAAAGAAATAAAAATGGAAAATAATTTTGTATTTTTGATTATTCTGAAAAAAAATCAAAACAGAAATTCAGAAATATATTATTGTAATTTTAAGTTTTTGTGAAAAGAAATAAAAACAGAAAATAAAATAAAAAAACATATTTTTGAGTTTTTGATTTTCTGAAAAAAAAAATAGAAAATAATAAAAACAAAAATACAAGTGTACAAAGACCTAAGAAATCATAATATACAAAGGATACATGAAGTTCTGAACCTTCGAATGAACAGTGGACTGCGAGTTGCTCCAAGCATTCGGACCAATTCGCAACGTAAACAATAGACTCTGAACTACTACGAGCATTCGGATCAATTTGCAATATGAAAAGTAGACTCCGAACTACTATGAGCGTTCAGACCAATTCGTAGTATGAACAGTAGACTCCGAACGACTACGAGCGTTCAGATCCATTCGCAACAAATTCTTACCAACTACGAAGATAGTTTCGGAACGGATTCATCTTCAAGCATTCCTTAGCCTTGAAGAATTCTACTAAAGGTTTGTTTAGGTAAGGCCTTCGTAAAGATATCAGCTAGTTGATCATCAAATCTCACAAAGTGAATTTCAACATTGCCATCTTCTACATAATCCTTAAGGAAGTGATACCTCAATGCAATATGTTTAGTCTTGGAGTGATGCACTGGGTTGTGGCAAATGCGAATTGCACTTTAAGAATCGCAGTATAAGGGGATTCGCTTCATATTTATCCCATAGTCCCTTAGCTGACTTTGGATCCATATGACTTGTGAGGTTAAGGAGGTGATTGCAATATACACAGCTTCAGCGGTAGATAGGGAAACGCATGTTTGCTTTTTTGATTGCCAACTGACGAGTTTGCCATCAAGAAATTGACATCCCCCAGTTGTACTTTTCCGATCCAGATCGCATCCACCAAGATCAGCATCAAAGAATTCTTGCACAAAGAACCCTGAGTTGGATGGGTACCAAATTTCGAGCGAGGAGGTTCATTTAACATATATGAAGATATTCTTCACTGTTGTCATGTGAGGTTTGTAAGGATTTGCTTGAAACCTGGCACAATAGCAAACAGAAAAATAATGTCTGGACGAATAGCGGTTAGATACATCAATGAACCTATCATTTGTCGATAATGAGTCATACCAACTGCTGGTTTGTCCAAAGACGATGTTAGCTTCGTTCTAAATGCCATTGGAACCTTCACCTTCGAGTCTCCCACCATTCTGAACTTCACAAGTAAGGTCTTCGTCTAAGCCTCTTGGTTGATAAATATTCCCTCTTGACTCTGTCTTATATTAAAACCTAGGAAAAAGTTAATCGGGACCATGGAGCTCATCTCAAACTTAGTTTCCATCAACATTCAGAACTCATCAATTAATCTAGGATTAGTATATCTGAAAATGATATCATCAACATAAATTTGGACGATCATAAGATGGTCACCATCTTTGTTGCGAAATAAGGTTGGGTCAACCGAGCCTTGTTTAATTTTAGATTGTTTTAAGAATCTAATGAGAGTTTCATACCATGCTTATGGAGCTTGCTTCAGACCATACATGGCTTTATCCAAAATATAAAAGTGGTTCAGATATTTCTCGTTTACAAACCCAAGTGGTTGTTCCACATAGACTGTTTCTTCTAGTTCTCCGTTCAGAAAGGCACATTTGACGTCCATTTGATAAACTTCAAAGTTCTTGTGAGTTGTATATGCCAGAAAGATACGAACAAACTTCAGTCTTGCAATTGGTGTGAAAGTTTCCTCGTAGTCTATGCCTTCCTCTTGGCAATACCCTATTACGACTAACTGAGCCTTGTTTCGTATCACATTACCCTCTTTGTCAAGCTTATTACGGAACGCCCATTTGAGACCAACAACAAATGCATCCTTCGGAGTTGGAATTAGTCTCCAAACCATGTTACGTTCAAACTCATTGAGCTCCTCCTGCATTGTTTGCACCCAATCTGAATGATCAAGAGAAATCTTAACATTTTTGGGCTCACTTTTGGAGATAAACGAATTAAACATGCAAAATTCCATTTTGGAGAATAATGTTGTTTGATTCACCTTTTGTTGTGCTCTCGTAGGAACTCTTGAAGATGCTTCTCCGATTACTTGTGTTTTAGGATGATCTCTGGTCCATTTTGTCAGTAGATGGTAGTTTGGATCATAGGATGGATCCAGTTCAACATTCACATCTTTGAATTCAGAATGAGCATCCGAATCATCATTTGCATTCGCATTCTCCCCATCAAATGATGGATTTGGCTCTTCATTTGGAATAGGATTCTCCCCTTGGACAGGTGTGCTTGAGGTGGGTGTGGAAGAGAAACCCTCCCCTAAAGTGGAGCATTCATAGCTTGTGGTTGAGATGGAATATCAGAGTCTTTCGGACTTGGGAGCTTGTTTTCAACATTCTTTGCAGCAGCATCAATGATCGTCTTGAGCTCGTCTTCCTTGTTATCAGCTGCTTTGGATTCCGAAGAGACCGCCTTCTCTGGCTCATCAAACAAATTCATGAATTCCTCATACAAGCTAGAAAGAGGAATCGTCATTAGATTTTTCATAGGAAAAATTTCCTTTGATTGAGAGTCAGACTTCTGATACTTCTTTAGATAAGTGTCATCTAAGGTGACATGGTAGGTTTCTTCTATCGTTTTGGACTTTTAATTGAGAAACCGATATGCCTTCGAATTCAGAGAGTACCCTAAGAAGATTCCTTCATTTGTTTTCACATCGAACTTGTTCCTTTGCTCCTTTGAAAAATGAAACACCTGGAACCGAAGACATGAAAGAACTTAACGTTAGGTTTTCTTTTATTAAGAGATTCATAATGGGTGATGGAGAATCTTTTATTAAGGATAAATTGATTTTGAGTAAAACAGGTTGTGCCGATAGCTTCTGCCCAGAAGTAAAGTGGCAAGTTCACAAACGATAACATGGTCCTCGCAGCTTCACACAGAGAACGGTTTTGTCTTTCAACAACTCCGTTCTATTGTGGAGTGTAAGAAGAAGAGAAGTTGTGAGGAACTCCTTTTTTAGTCAGGAATTCTTCAAACTCGTGGTTTTTGAACTCTGAACCATTACCACTGTGAACGTTTCGAACTAGCTTTCATAGTTGAAGCTTGATCTGCTTGATAAAGTCCTTGAGCTTGGAAGTAGCTTCAGATTTCTATTTAAGAAAATAAACCCACGTAAATCAGGAAAAATCATCAACAATAAATAAAATGTACTTGTTACCACCAATGTTCTCGATGACTGAAGGACCACAAAGATCTATATGTAAAAGCTCAAGTGACTCGATCACTTTAGTGTTTATTATTGTTGAATGACTCTTCCTGCTCTTCTTCCCAAGTTCGCAGGTTGCACAGAGATGTTTGCCATATATGATATTATTTGTTTGGGTCTACGGTTTGTTGCCAACCGGATCTGAAAGCTTATGTGTGTAGGACAGCACTACGGCTTTAAGAGTAGTATTTCTTCGGTGAAACCGGAAGATCTTCACAAAAACCGGGCTTCTCGCGGGCAGAGTTTCGGCTCGGAAACTTTACTTCTCGGGATCTTTGGGGCTTCGGGACTCGCTTCGGGTCCCAGGATGATATCGGGGCTTCGGGGGTATAAATTGCACACAAAATGAGGCAATAAGGAGTGAGAGGGAAGAAATGAGCAACAAATCCCAGAGACCTTGCATTCTATTTATAGGAGGAGGCTAACCCTTCGAACGCAGCGCGTTCCGCCGTGCGTCATTTCTTACGAACTTCGGACTTGACAGGTGTAACACTCGTGTTTCTAGCCTAGGCATTTATATTGAGTTGATAGTCTAGGTTAACCTTTGTAACTCATTTTGAAGAAATAACAAGGAATTATGTGAATATTATGTGAATTATGTGTTTTATGCTTAATTATTAGGGCTTAATTAATTAAGAATAAAAATAAGCGTCAAAATTAAAGTGGGAGATAAGCCCGATATCTTTACATAAAGTTGTAGTGGTCGAAACAAGGATTTCGGGGATATAAAGAATACCAAAATCCGAGTTATAACGAAGAACTTATGACATGTCGTAAGTTTCGCGACAAAACCGGCACGGTGCTGAATGTCGTAAAAAGTGAGTTTTTGATAAACTAATTTTAAGCCTTAGTGATCTAAACGAAAGTCGTAGTATTCGTTAAACTGAGAAGTTCGATAAAAAGAACGCCCAAATCTGACTTTGTATGAGGAAGTTATGGTTTTTCGAAGTTTCAGCTTAGCAGTAGACAGCTAAAACTCGAATTTTAGATCGAGCGATTTTTAGCCGACACAACATTAACGAGAATTGAAGGTCTCGTCGTTAGGAGCACAACGGTAAAAAGTCTGACGAAAACGGACGTCGGATGATGAAGCTATGAATTTTTAACGGATTTCCTGTCCCGGTCTATTAAAAATAATAATATAAAATTTAAAGTCAAAATTAGCCAACGAAGTCTAAACGAAAGTTGTAGAGTGTAATTTTAGCTACACGTGCATATAAAGAACATCAAAAACGGAGCTTGTATGCGAAAGTTATGGATTTTAAAAGTTTTGGCGCGAAAATCGAGAAAATCCGCATAGTCACATTTTGCCATGTCACCTTCGCTGAAAGAGTGCCACGTGTCCTGCTAAGTCACCAAGTTGCTGAGTCATGCGAAGCCACGTGTCGGATTCTGATTTGACCAAAGGGAGGTCCAATCCGAGGCTCGCATATGGACCGAACGTCGCACCCCTAGCTCCGAGCCTCGCACATGGGTTACGACTCTGTGGTCCAATCAGCGAGTGCCACCGAGGCCATCGCACGTGATGACCACCTGCGCACCGGAGCCGACTTCGGACACATGCTTCGGACCAATCACAAGAAGCCATCAGCCCCTTCTCACATGCTACCCTCGTGCGAGCCTTCCTTGCGAGCCCTCGGATCTGCCAGGCGTGGCTCCCTCTCAGCCGTCCGATCAGAAGCTCTCCCCTATAAATACAAGGGTGCGAGACCTCCCGGGTGTACTTTGGAAAATTGTCAATTTTAACCCCTAAACCCATATTTCTTTCATCTTAACATCCCGCGAAGCCCCGGTATCGATTGTAAACCCCGGAATATGCCACGAAGAGCCCGAGAAGCCCGGAAAATTTATCTTTTCGGTTTCGAAGCCCGTCTTTTGCAAAGCCCGGTTTCTCAATAAAACTCCCAGTTTTATTAGAAACGATTGTTTTAGGAAACGAATTGTTGTCCGATTATCATCAAATCATGTGAGTGTATAGTCACTTTCATTTTACACATAGATATGAAGTATTTACCTTATAATACATGCTATGTGGAAATATATTAACTGTTTATTTGAGGTGACTGTTGAGTTGATGTTTTATACAAGCTTTAAACTGTATAAGTATTTTTGTCTACAAATATGTTGGGTAGAACATGGGTAGATAGTGATGTGTGATAAAATAAAATTGATGAGAGGCCTCGATGTGTTTTGAGATCCCGTCATCTAGCGGAGTTTGGATGATGACCACCGACTTTCTAGACAGTCCAGTGGGAAACATTAGCAGGTCCGCAACCTGTAAGTGTTAATGAACTTGGGTGTTCATTCGTTGTACTCCATCCCCCTCATGGTTGCCTTTAGCACATGTATGGCTGAGGAAACCCCTTAGCAGTAGTGTCCATCCCGATGATATTCTTTAGGCTAGGTCCCTTGTGAAAAGTGTTTAGGGACGTAAAGTGAGGATAACGGGAACGAGTAATCAAGGTTATTGTTGATTGATGAACTTAGTAAGTTTATTATTATTGTGGGTTGAAAACCTCATATGCTCACCAGGCTCCCAAGTCTGACCCACTCAGCTTTTTATGTTACAGGTAGTGGACCCCGAGCAGAGTCGGAAAACGACGAGAGATTTTTAGATTATAGGCCAGTAGTTGTAAATAACTGTTGAAAGGCTTATAATGTCTTGTTTATGCTTTTGATTTGTATCGGAACATGACATCCCGAGGTTTTGATATATATATATATATATATATATATATATATATATATATATATATATATATATATATATATATATATATATGGAAAATATATACCTTCTTAATGAAGGGTTTTGATAAAATTTTATCATATGTTGTTTGGGGACCAATTCCGCAACATCTTTTAAAAACATTTCTCTAGTTTTATTTTAAAAAACATAAATTAAATCGGTCTTTTCTGGCTAGAAATTAGGGGATGTCACAACAGGCGACGGGACAGGCTCTGGGCTTCAAACGCGGGGCGTTCCCCCTTTGGGATGCGCGCCTCGAACTTCAGAAATTCATAACTTTCGCATACAATCTCCGTTTTCGATGTTCTTTATATCCACGCGTAGGTGAGATTATGCTCAACAACTTTTGTTAAGACTCCGTCAGATAATTTTGAATCTTATTTTTATTATATTATTTTTAGTAGGCCGGGACAGGAAAACTCCGTTAGAAATTCACAACTTCTTCATCCGACATTCGTTTTCGTCTGTCTTTTTACTGTTGGACTACTATCGACGAGATCTTCAATTCTCGTTTAGATTGTTTTGGCCACTCGATCTCTATTTCGAGATTTGGGGGGCATACTGCTAAGTCGAAACTTCGAAAAATCATAACTTCCTCATACGAAGTCAAATTTAGACGTTCTTTTTATGCACGCTCTCGGTTTAACATATTCTATGACTTTCGTTTAGATCACTAAGGCTAAATATCGCTCTATCGTAAATTCACTATTTACGTCACATAGAGTCGCGCAGGTTCTGTCGCGAAACTTCGACAGGTCATAACTTCTTCGTTATAACTCGGATTTCGGCATTCTTTATATATACGGAATCCTTGTCACGACCATTACGTCTCCATGTATCGATATCGGTTTTATCTAACATTTTATTTTTACGCTTATTTTTATTCTTAATTCAATTAGGCCACACAATTAAGCATAAAACACATAATACTCAAATAATACATTCTTATTATTTCAAAATGAGTTATAATGGTTAACCTAGACTATTACATCATCATTAATGCTAGCCTAGAAACACGGGCGTTGCAACATGTGGCGGCTGAAAAGTCATACTCGACGGCTGAGACAGGTTCCTTAGGGTTAGGGTTTGATGGGGGGTGACGGGTTATATACCCCGAGCCCCATATAACTTTATCCCATAATGACATAAATGGTACCACCCCATAAAAATCTTTCCAAACGAAGTCCATAACTTACCATTTAAACCCTTCCTTCTAAAATCCTTTACAAATCAAGTCCGAAATTACCAAGCAGCCCTTCCCTCTACAAATTATTTTCAACTGAATTCCTTATGTTACCAAATGACCCTTCTTCTACAAAAGCTTTTCAACTTAGGTCCAGAATTTACTCTTTAGCCCCTGCTTCCGTAATTAAATCCTTTCATATTAAGTCTTATACTTAACAAAATCCCCCTGTCTTCTAAAAATCTTAACAAAATAAATCCCGGAACTTACACTTTTAACCCCAACTTCTAAAATTGTGACAGTTAACTCCTCGAGACCAACACCTTGTTATATTATTATTGATTTTAGGCTACTATTCATTCATTAATTTGTCTATTTATTTATTTATAAATGAGGTGTTACAACTCTCCCCCACTTAAATTAGATTTCGTCCTCGAAATCATTCCTTACCATTGCTAACATGGCAGACAATTTGGACAACATGGCCACTATCCCGAGCGTAACCTAGCCTTTTCCAAGGTGGGCCTCCACCCTAATTTCGTCCATCCCTCAATCCAAATGATCCACAACCCAAAATTCAATTATCTTATAATTTCAATTCCGGTCCCCTAAGTTTAATTAATATCTTTTGATCACAAAATTAATTTCTTAATTAATTTTTGACCAATATTAATTAACTAATATGATTTCTCTTTTAATATATTATTCTTATAATATATTAATAAACCATAATAACCTCTTTCTCCATAAATTATCCAGTCAAGTTGTTTTGGTGAAGACAACTCAAAAGGATCATGCTACAACCGGGTCAAGTACATACTAAATATAGTTATGGACTTAAACACTAATCCAACAGTTTTTACTCTGCTTGATCTTAATAGCATAATGTTATTCATTAAGTGGTGGTGGTGATGATGATAGCAAATGGCGGTTAGTGGCGATGATTGTAGTGGTAGAGGGTAACTGAAGAAGAAGAATATCGGTAATAAGGGTATGTAGGGTGGGTATCAAGGTTGTCAAAATTGCGATCTTGATTGTAGGATCATACGATCCTACGATCCTAGGTATGAAAATGAATCGCATCATATCTGGGATAGGATCACAAGTAAGATTGTAGGATCGTAAAATCGAGATCCGGTCTGATCCCACCTTCCCTTGATATTTTTTGAAAAAAAACAAAAAACATTATAAGAAATTGAATTTACCATTTTATGACTTTTACTCTTTACCTTTTTTGTTGTGACTAATATTTAAAAGTTTTTATAGGTTTTGAACGAAAAACTGAATATTAAAGATATTTTTCATGTTTTGAACTTATAAGTTAAAATTATGTTTTTTATGGGATCTTAAGATCTTAATCCCGATCTTACATTTTCAGTCTTATAAGCCCAAAAATGATACTACACAAGTTTTTGATCTTAACAACCAGTGAGGGTATGATGGGCCCTTAAATTAACATTAATATAAATCACAAAGTAATAAAAGAAAGATAATAAAAAATCATTTCCATTGGATCAGGACTAAACACACAAGATTTTAAAACTAAATTGAACCATGTAAGTCCAAAGTAAGTTAAGGACTGTTTCTATGACTTTCTATAAACGCAAGGACCATTTATATAATTTTGTCTAATATCTTTTTTATTCGGTTAGAATAGAGTATTTTATTATAACACATGTAAGCGATAGCTTTGTATAAAACTATATCTAAAGTATATGTCCTTTTACCACTAAACAAGGGTTATTGCGTCATGGAGCAAGCAAAAGGTATTCGTTTTGTTTTAGCTTTGATTTTATAAAGTATTGTTAGTTTTAAGCAAATACTAATTCAAGTTTTACTTCTTTTTAAAAAAATAAAAAACAAACTATTCAAACAAGCAAATTGTTCTACTATATGTACTCAATCATGCACATAAATTATTAAATCATGGGGTACAAATTCAGCCACTCACACAGGAGGAGGGGGCACACGAAACAATTGGGAGTATGTATAGATTAGCCATACATTATGATGACGGATGAGTCTCAAACCTTCAACTTCTTGGCACAAAAAGGTTTGGCGGCATTTGGCTTTTTGTCTAGAGTCATTATGGTATATATTGGCTACAAGGGTGAGTAAAACCGAACCTGAAAACTGACAAAAACGAAACCAAAAAACTGACAAAAACTGATGGTTTGGGTTTGAGTTTTCTAAAACCGAATTATTGAATTCGGTTTCAGTTTCATGAATTAGGTTTACCTTATCCCATATTTTGTTTACCAATCTTTAACCAGTAGAATATACTAAAGTTTTATGGTGTCCTTCAACTTATAATATATGTTTAACTAATTATTATTATCACCTAGCTATAATATGATTTATCAGGCGACTTTTCGGTCAAATAAGCTTTGAAAAAATAAACTATTGTCGAAACAAAATTGTTAATATCAGTGTCATATGTAAGATCGTTTATGTTTAGGAAGATCATGATCGTAAAATCGAAGCAGAATCATAAGATCGAATCGGGATCAAAAGATCTTAGCTACCAAAATGAACTGCTTTTCAAGTTTGCTTCTAGATATTGTTTGTATAGTACATATTATAATTTGACAATGATTAAGATATTGATGATAAAATTTCATTTAACTTATTAAAAGTGAAACATAATTCTTGTCGCTGAAAACTACAAAAATTAGGAAGAAAACAAATTAACAAGATTATTGTGACCATGTACAAAAAAATGCATACGATCACAAAAAAAACAACATGAGTATCATGATATTTTATGTAGTTCAAGTTGAACCGATGAAATGGTGATATTTTATAAGTTTTTTTGCGACCTGTAATGTTGGATTTCAAATCGAATAAGTGAATATTTGAGGCTTGACTATATAAAAAGACTAAAGACGTGAGATTTGATCGGTTTAAGATCCTAATATTGATTTTGCTTCATATAGATTCTAGTGTGATTGAGATTGTTTTTTGTTTTTGGGATTTTACGATTGTAAGATTAAAATCGTAATTTTGTACAACTATGGTCAAAACATTTTCATCTTAAAATATTTTTAAATTTTCATGTGAATTTAAAAGCTCTATTTATAACAGCTTTAAAAAAAATTAATAGCATTTTATTAACTGCAAATATGTTTTGTGAAAAATAAACTTTATTAGATTGGAATATAATTTGAGACTTTTGTTTGATGGCACAAAAAAAAAAAAAAAAAAAAAAAAAAAAAAAAAAAAAAAACTTAATTGAACAATATTTTTATGGATGCTTTAATAATAATATAAAAATGTAGATAAATAGAAATTTATTAATGAATATCCAATTGTGGCTATTATTATTTATTAGTTACAATAGTAATATAATGTTAATAATATAAATCATAATAAAAATAATTTTAATATTATGAAGAATATTACAAGCAATATAATAACAGTAGGAATAAAATTTGGAAACATGTTGAAACCATGGTTGGTTAATTTTCATTTTTTATTATTCTTGAACCGTTAATCACACATCCCATTCTTGTCCTAAACTTTGAATCCTCAATTAAGAGACATACCCATGATTTGTTAACTTTGAACCCTCAAAGGGTAAGCTTTTGAACAAAAATAATAATAAAAAAATAATAATTTTAATTTAAGTTATTTACAAAAGTTGAAATCAACGTGTTACACATTTACTTAGAAACTTACAACCGAGGGTACGAAATGATGCCAACTTGCTTCATGTTAATTGTTTATCAACATGCAACTTCTAATATCATATCATCATTTTAATTTTTAAATTGTATACCAGATACCACCCTGCTGCGATGCTAATGTCCCCGTCATCACCATTTCCACCACCAGCACCATCGGCGTCACCACCAACACGTAGAGGTTACTTATGCGAGGTTTGGCATCACTTAACTGCAAAAATTGACGATCCTAAAGCCGCAAAGAGGACTGATGCGATCTTGATAGCTGCATCAGTGATTGCAGCTATGAACTTCCAAGCAGTGATCAGCCCACCTCGTGGCATTTACCAAGAAACTAGATACAACCTCAAGCATCAGATATACAAAGCAGGAGAAGCCATTGGTGCTCATCTTGATCCACAGGGGTATAAGAATTTCTATTTGGCCAACACCATTTCCTTTACTTCTTCTATGAGCGCCATTTTTCTGCTTCTTTGTAGCGTATCATTACAAAGAAGGATTTTCACGATCCTTACAACAGCCACCATGTTTGTAGCAATTACGGCAACAACATACAGTTATGCGCTGGCGTTAGAATCCATTACGCCTTCACAAGAAAGGTCATGGCTTTTTGTACAAAAAATAGTCACGATGGCTTTGGTCGGGTGGCTTGTGGTGGCTACTTCGATCTTCGTCGGGTTCCTTTGGACTCAATATGAAGGGGCTCCGACGCATAAATGGCTTGTGAAGCATGTTCCTGCTTTACGCGACTTTATTATTCATGCATGATGCATGATGTTGACAGTTTGTATATATACTAATTGGCTTTTTACAGCTAATTGTTGTTTTTACTTTCCCCGAATAAAAAGGCTTCGGCTTATAAATCCTCAATTTGAGCGGTTGTTTAAAGACTTCCAGTTTTAATATTATCGATAACCATGGGTTTCATTCATGCTTTGCTTAGAATTTAGATCGCACTAGTTCAGGACCATGTTTGGTTTTTGTCCAATGTCCACTTTAATTTTCTTAAAATATTTAATAATATCATATATTATTTATATCATTACATTTAGATCAAAGGTGGTAAATTTATAGTTTTACTAAGCATCGTTTGGTTTGTTGAATATTATCGGAAGCATTTGGAATTTCCTTAATATTCAGAATTTAGATGCTTTGGAAATCTTATTGAAATTTAATTTGTCTTGCCCTTGATTGATAGGACATGAAAAAATAGTAGCATACTTTCGGGAAATGTGATTGTGGGACTTAGACTGTTAAAAGGTCATGGCTCTCTTGAAAAATGGCATTCCATTGACCCATATTTTATTACTTCTCTATTATCCGCATGTATCATATATCAATGCATTTTCATTAACTATTGTGTTTTTTTAGTACTAAAATTTATGGTTTTATCAAATATCTAAACTTAGAAGACATAAATTGAATATTCATAATGGTGTATATATTTATTTTAAACAAAATTATAAATTTACTCACAAAACTTCTATCATTGTAAATTAATAATTTTTTTGCAAATATTTGATTAGTCATTACGATTTCAAATTATAAATAATGTGTTTTGTCTTTCTCAACCGTGGTTTCTATATGTTTAAACCTAGTTATTTATATGGATAATCTTATACATGTAGATAGACCTATAAAATAGGTCAAACATGAAATTCTGAGAGCTATTAAAAGCATTTTACAAGATTATAAATGTCTGAATCACCTTAATTTTCCTAATCTTGTTGAAGTCAAAAGGGTGAAAGTGAATCTGACATGTTACACTTGTTGATGTTGTACTTGAAACTTCGAGCCTAAGGTATGAAACGATGCCAATGGCTTCAAGTTGTTATATCTTCATTTCATGCTTCTTTAATTTCATTGAATAAAAGTTTAAGCCTTTCAATTTTACTTGGATCCAATGGTTTGGAGAAAGGTAAAACAAAATAAAAACAATCTATATAAAATATATCGTTACAAGAATCTTACAAAAACTTCAAAACAAATCCAATATCAAACACAACATCCAACACTTTCAATGTACACTTAAAGATTTTCACTTATAACTGTAGCAAGTTTTTTAATATACCATATTCTATAAAAGTTAAGAAATAACTAATTCTATATTACAAAGAAAGTGTTATTTTATTAGTAAATAGTAAGAAATAGGTAACAACAATAATTCATTCCATTACCTTTCTTTCGTCATTCATTCCTTTGGGTATGTTTTTGCACGAATTTTATCAGTTAAGCAAAAAAACAAACAAAAAAAGATAATAACTTGTTAACTCCTACAGAAGTGAGAAAACTCTACATTTAGGCATCAACAAGTCTAATAAGTAAATCTGAAATTCACATCAATAACAAGCTAAACATAGCAAGAAACTAGAGAAATACCAAACAACTTAACAATAAAGAAAACACTTATGGGCGAGCTCTTTTGTTGCTGCTACAGGAAGGACATTTATACTGCTTAATGTGTTCAGCTCTTGCAGGAGTGATCTTAACACACTTCCCATGAAACCACCTCTCACATATATCACAACAGATCCAAAACTCATCAGAAGCATAGTTTTCTCCACATGCTCCACATAAAGTATCTCCATGTTCATCTTCATCTTCATCTTCCATTTCATCTTCATCCTCTTTTCCTTGCATTTTCGCGTATTTCATCTGGGATTCAGATCCTCTCTGTATATATATAGTTTAAAAAAGATTAATAAACTTAAGAATGATATTGTTTAGAATTTTGTTTTACTTACTCCTTTTGTGTTTGACTTGGATTTATTGCTACTGTGATTGGAAATTGAGGATTTTTCAGTTGTCTGTTTCTTTGCGTATACAGCCACCACCTCAAACACTGTTGGGAGATCGTTTATCATATTGAACAGACGTTTCCTACATCAAAATTTGAATCTTTTTTAACAACAAAAAAAAAACTTTTTTTTTCTAACTTATATTTATTACTTTTTTTTACCAACACCAAAATGGTGTAAGATCAACATATAAAGAAACTGATGGGATGTATGGAAATGTGTTTAGCTGATGTGGGACCCACATTAGGTCCCATCAGTTTCTTTTTCAAATTTATATGTCAGTGTCCCACATCAGCTAAAATGGTTTAGCTATACCTGTCTGACTTGTCAAAACCAAATCTAGCACCAAAATAATACGCGACAGAAAGTAGCCATGCGTCGCTATGAACAGCAACAAGAGACAACCAATCATTTTCTGGCATTCCATCACGTGCAAAATTGATACCTAATGCAGGTTCAGGGAGCTCAGGAGGGACCTCTTCTGCTGGTAGGTTAACCTCCCATTGTTCACTGGGGAATCCATATAGACAAAGGTTTTCCTTTTCTGAAATATAAAAAGAATATAAATTATCAAATTACAACTTAAAAAACACTGATAGAGAAATAAAGAATCCATGTATTAAACTGACACAAAGAAAACCAACAAGCACAAGTTTATTGCTAAGTGTGATGTCAGAAAGTGACTTTTGTGAAAGATGTAGAGTTATAAAAATTAAAGATTCAAACCAGAGAAAAAATCATAATTCAGGTGTTCAGGGGTCAATTATATCAAAGGCACAGAACATAATTGTACAAACACCTTTACAAAACAGTATAGTAAAGTGAGAACACTTCAAAGGAAAGAAGCATGTTGTGTACAAGAAAACAAAATAGCATCACATTCACAGCATTATCTACTCCTTTTTTTTTAAGAATATTCAAGAAAAAACAATCATTCTTTTCTTTTTTACAAATACTATGCAAAACCCCAGAAATCATGATTTGATTGTCACTACCAACATTTTGATGGATGATATTCCCCCACCCAAATCTCTCCTAACTTATAACATAGAAAGATTCTTTACATATGCACAAAATCCATGACCAAAATCAAACCAAACCATTTGATAATACATGCAAAACTGAACATAAATGCAGCTTTTGATTTTGTACTCCGGTAGTACACACAGATATACAAAAATCGCCGATCTTTACGAATCATGATTTGAAATACCAAAATACGCATTGAATTCTCCAATTAAGAAAGGTATTTTCTACAAAATTATATTTATACCCTACATGAAAAAAAAGGGAGAGAAACAGCGCAAAACAGAAACCCTAATACAAACCTGGATCGCACTGCCGATAAAATCGCTCAACATCTGCACAATAAATGAAAATCGTTAGAATTCGAAAGCATCGTACAACGAAACTTGAAGAAATGAAGTTAAAGAGAAACCCTAAATTTATGAAAACTCTAACACACCGGCTTTAATAAGAGTTAAATATCGAATAACTATAAGAAAAAAAAACGGCGTACCCGTAGTTAGGGCTTTTATCAAGCCATTACGACGACCTTGGTAATCTCTGTAAACTTCTTCAACAGTCCTTGGATTGTACACGCCACCACGGCCTCCACCGTCCATCGTCGTCGTTCTCCGAGAAGATTTGATGTGGTACTATCACCTGATACGATTTTGCGTCAACTGACAAAAAAAACTAGAATGAATTGCAGCTTTTTCAAAAGGGATTTTGAGCAGCAATTAATACGAAAACCAAAAAACAAAAGAGATCGCGAGAGAGAGAGAGAGAGAGAGAGAGAGAGAGAGAGAGAGAGGAATAGAGGATTTGGATTTTGGAGAGGCTTATTTTCAAGGGGGGGAAAATATAAACAAGACTTCCCCTTTCCATTGTGGATCGATAACGTGGTATTTATTTATTGGTTCAAATAGGACGACGTGGAAATTGTCTTTCAAATTTTACATTGACAAAATTACAGAAGTGGTCCTTTTGGTTTTCAAATTTTACATTGAAAAAATTACAAAATGATCGCTATTGTTTCAGTTTCTTTCATTGTTAATCCTGTTTATAATTTGTTACAAAAATTAAGTTGAAATTACTATTTTACTCTTCAATTTTATTGCTATTTATTAATTATTTTAGATTTAAATTAATATTTATTATATAAATGTATTACCTAACCCAAACACCAATAAGACTTAGGTGGTATTTGTTTTTGAAAATATAAAATATTTTCAATCTTTTTCCATGTCTACGAAATAAAATCTGGACCAAAAGTCTTTTTTCATGTTATCAGTCTTCATTAAAAAAATTATTTGTTTTTTTCAAGTCTTCATAAAAAAAACTCGGTAGTGTTGGTGTTAGTAATGGCGGCATGGTGGTGGTGTTGGTGGCGGTGGAAGTGACGGAAGTGGTGGTGGCGAAGGTAGGGGTAAGGGTGTGGGGCGGAGGTAGAGGTAGTGTTTTCATGGAGGTGGTGGTGTTGTTGTGCTAGTTGTGATGGCGGTGGCGGTGTCGGGTGGCAATAGATGTGGAGGTGGTGACGGTAGTTGGTCATGGTGCTGGCGATGGGAGGTAATGGTGGTGGCAATAGTAATGGACATGTTGCGGTACAAAAATAAATATCATATAGGGTTGTATATATATATATATATATATATATATATATATATATATATATATATATATATATATATATATATATATATATAAAGATTAACTACAATAATTTCAAAGTGAGAATGTAACACCGAAAATTTCAAAACAATTTTTCATTTAAAAATAATCGTTTAATTCTTAGAAACACTTTGCTTAAAATATCATTCATAATCGAATTACAAAACATAACTCCATTTTTCACTTGCATAATAAACCAGGATCCTCAAAACATGACTCTTTCTCTGGTGTGTACAATCGAGCTGGTGTCGTCCCGTGATCCTGAGAGAAACCTGAAACACATAACACAAAACACTGTAAGCACGAAGCTTAGTGAGTTCCCCAAAATACCACACATAACACATATTAGCCACTCGAGGCTATAACTCTGTGGGTCCGTGGACCCCACTCTGTGAACCTTCCGGTTCTAACTTTGTGAACCTTCCAGTTCTAACTCTGGGAACCTTCCGGTTCTAGCTCTGTAAATATGCACAACATAAATCACATAGAAATAATGCAGTACAACACATAACATACACAGCATACAAATACTCTACCACATAACTCTGGTTACCTACTCAAGGTAAAGTATAGTGAGAAGACTCACCTGGCAATCAGAAAGCAATTATCTGCACATGCGAACCTCGGACTCGCCACCGCCTAACACATAAGGCAAATATCTCTAATTAATACTCGAAGTCCCAACTCTAATTAACCGACGATTACTCTTTCCCTCTCTAGTCAGGTAATGGGTAAAAGACCATTTTACCCCTCCCTGACTTCTATTACCTCTGTTGACCAAACCCCCCAAAGTCAACATAAGACAACTCAAGTCAACGGTCAACACTGACCAGACTCGGCGAGTACACAAGAGTGACTCGGCGAGTCCATGCGGGTTCTCTAAATCCTTTCTAAACCTCTTAGACACGACGAGTTCCCTCTCCACTCGTCGAGTTACTCGGCAATGAAACGCGGGGCAACCCCGACTCGACTCGTCGAGTCTGCCTATGGACTCGGCGAGTTGCTCCCATGACAACCCTCATATGACCTTCTAAGGTCAGATCTGCTTCACCAAACCATAGATCTAACTCCCTCAAAGCCAATAACCACGAAAAGGTCGAACCTTGGGCACTCATGCAAGGTTCTACAAGCTCATTTGGGTGAAACCCTTCATTACATAACAACCCTAGCTCAAAACTCCAAATAGGATGCATAAAGCAGGATGGAAGGGACTCTCTGGACCCCTTTGGGTCCAGATCTATGGCTTCACACTCAATGGGACACTATACTCCACAAATCAAGCCATAAAAGAAGCTAGAAAACCCTAAAATCACCAATCTTACCCAAAACAGAAAAAGGAGAACGATTGATACCTCTATGGTGAAGATGCAAGCTCAGAAGCTCTTAATCGACACCCCCTTGACCTCCCTTTGCTGGAAATGACTATTCCACTGCACAATCGCCTCAAGAATGCTCCAAAATGGCTCTTCTTCACTCTCCCAGCTCACTGGTTCGATAGGAGTCCTTCAAAGGTGTAGGTGGCCGCCACTGAAGGCCATAAGGGCCTTTAAATAGGTCCCAAACCCGGACAATTAGGGTTTTCCTTGACAGCGCCGACTCGGCGAGTCCAAATACCCGACTCGTCGAGTCCCTTCATTAAACTGGTCCCCAAAACGCGATCCTACTCGACGAGTTGAGGCGTCAACTCGCCGAGTCTCCTCATTCCCCAATATAAAATACTCAAATTCCCATACCTGGATATCCGGGTGTTACGGAGAATTTAAGCCATATATTTTTTAACTTATTTAGTTATTGGTTTTTGTCATCGTGAAAAATATACTAAAACACAACCTGATGAATAATACACCTCACATCTTATTTTTCATTTTTCAATTTTGAAATATCCTTTAAATATTTATAAAAAAAAATTGGTCCTTCATTTTTACTGTATCGCTTTTTATTTTTATTTTTTTTCCAGTTTTGACCTATGTTTTTAATAGTAATTATGAATTTGGTCCTTTAATTTTTCTTTATGGCCCTTATATATATTTTTTTCTTTTTGAAGTTTTAGCCCATATTTTTAATGCTTGTTATGAATTTTGTCCCATAAATTTTGTCTTTACATTTTGGGCCAATTTTTAGCTTTTATTAAGATTTTGGGTTCAACTTTTTTTAACGAATTTTCCTTAACTTTTTATAGTTTTCTTTTTATAAGATTTTTCGTTTAACTTTTTTAAAAGTTCTTCTTAATTTTATATGTTGTTAAAACTTACTTTTTTTCAAGTATATATTTATTTGCATGTGTGTATAGTTATAAACACATGTAAGTCTCATCCAACATATTTTTTTCAAATATATATTTTGTATTTTGATAGCATTTGCTATATTTTAGAAGCATTTTGATAATAATTTAAAGCTATAAAATGATTAATAAGAATGCATTTTAATTATTTTGTTTTCTATATACACATAAAATCTACATTTAGGGTTAAAATATTATTTTAACCCTAAACCCTAAACCATTTGTACCGATCAGAACATACATGTTATGTTTGACATACTAATTGGAAAACTCGTTGTTATGTGAAAAGCTAGCTGAAAAACTAGTTGATAAAAAACAATGTTTGGTAAAATAGTTGATAAGTTTGCTGAAATATATAAAATGAAATTTAGAATAATATGTTTTCTATAATTAATTAAGGATATATTTGAAAGACACTAAAAAAAAAAAAAAAACTCCTAAAAAAATAGTCTAAATAGTTTTTTAAAAAGCTACCTTTAAAACTATTTTTTAAATCATCAAACATATCAATTTACAAAAAATAAAAAATAAATAAAACTTGAAAAATAAATCAATTTAATTTAGTTGTTGCAAGCCAAACATAACTACAATGTCAATCTTGTCCTTTTCCATATATTTCAACAAACAAGCCTTACAAGTTCCCCTTAAACATAAATTGTCGTTTTTTCAACTTTTTATAAAACAAGCATGCCAAATATCATAATATGAATATAATAATGAGAAATGGACTTAATAAGGTAATTAATTTTTCGGTTTGTTCACATCTGGGTAACTATTTTTTTTGTACACATCTAGGTAATAGATTTTTTGGAAGTGTTCACATATGACCATTATGACCGGCTGTAGCAGGTTACATCCGGTCATAACCAGTCATATGTGAACACTTCTAAAAAGTTCGTTACCTATACGTGTACAAAAAAGATAGTTACTCAGATGTGAACAAACCGAAAATGTAAGAGTAAAATACACTAATGGTCCCTGTAGTTTGGATAATTTGGGCGTTTGGTCCCTAACTTATTTTTTAACTTTGATGATCCCTATTATTTATTTTTGTTGTGCGTTTGGTCTCTGTCCTACATCAAAAGACTTTTGTGCCCTTTTTAGTTTTTTTTTTTAATTTTTTTTTTCTTATTTGTGTATTTATTTTTTATATATTAAAAAAATTAATAGACCCCACATATCTGCATCTCCTCACCCTAAACTTGAAACCATATTTAAGAAATTTAAGTTGGGTCCCACTAGTCACCATCCCATTTCTCATCATTCTCAACTTATATTTCCTTTCCATCTTTAGTGATATTGGCGTCTTCATCATCCCTTATTTTTTCGGTCCTTAAACTTCAACGAACCAACCCACAAACCACTCTCTCTTCATTGAATTTTCCACCACCACAACTCAATAGAAGGGTTGTGGTGCTGATTCGCCGGAGTTGAAGGACCGAAAAAAAAGGGATAGTGAAGACGTTAATATCATTAACGATGAAAAAGAAGAGAAGTTGAGGAGGATGACAGATAGAATGGTGACTGGTGGGACCAAGCTTAAATTTCTCGAATGTGGTTTCAGGTTTAGGGTGAGGAGATACAAATATATGGGGTCTATTAGTTTTTTAAAATATATAAAAAATAAATACATAAATAAGAAAATTAATTAAAAAATGACACAATAGTCGTTTGAGATAAGACAAGGACCAAACACACAAAAAAAATAAACAGTAGGGATCATCCAAATTAAAAAAATAAGTTAGAGACCAAACACACAAATTACCCAAACTACAGGGACCATTCATGTAATTTACTCTTACTTTTTCGGTTTGTTCACATCTGGGTAACTATTTTGTACACATCTAGGTAACGAACTTTTTGGAAGTGTTCACATATGACCATTATGACCGGTTATGATCGGATGTAACCTGCTACAGCCAGTCATAATGGGAATATATGAACACTTCGAAAAAGTTTGTTATCTAGATCTGTACAAAAATTAGATAGTTACCAAATATAAACAAACTGAAAAGTTAATTATCTTATTAAGTCCATTTTCCTATAATAATAATAATAATAATAATAATAATATACCTCTACTGGAGTTTATTCATAAAGTAACTATACTTTTTTATTTTTTTTTCACAGATAACCATTAATTTCAGGTCCTTTGCAAAATCATTAAAAATTTCACGCCAAACATAACCACAATCTTGTCTGTCATTTTCTTTGGTTTTACACCAAAAAGAAATTTGAAATTTTCTACCGTCAATTTCACACTACCAAACTTATTTTTGGCGTGAAAATGATTTTTGAATATCCAAAAAAAAAATTAAAAAGAAAGTTACTATTTTTCCCAAAATATGACAAATTTCACAGTATATGAAAAACAATGCCGGTGTATAGGAAGAAAATTTCACAGTATATATAAAAAAATTAATATAATTTTTTTGTGCGAACAATATAAAAAAACATTTCGCATCAAATAATGATTACTTATCATATCCATTGCAAAATTAATAGTTGTTTGTTAAAAAAGGCAAAAAAAATGCTATTTTGTAAAATACCATCTCCAAAAGCTGCTAGTTTGTCTTTTTCTCGTATCTATATCATGTAACTTCTTGTAAAATATCTATCTTTCTTCCACACACACAATCAAAGACATTGAGGTAAGGGACACATAAACTTATCATGTAGCATCAATTATATAACATGACAAAACAACATTCATATTTTCTCCCAAAACACGTATTTGTAGATGTAAACCAATTCAAATACATTTCAAAGCATAAAGATTTCGAACAAAATTAATTAAAAAAGAAAAAAAAAAGTTGGATGTATTTCTAATCCAAGTCATGTAGCACCACCTAAAATTCTGTAACCCGAAAACAATTCTTCCTCAACAAATGATTTGAAATGATGAAACCGGCGCTCTTTACCAGACTTCAATCCAACCCGGTCATCGTGTTTCTGTATCTGAAGAAATAAACAATCCCCTCATAAGTTTGGTTTGCGGATTCCATCGGAATTGGAATTCAAGATTCCATTCCTTGGTTGAAGGTTTGTTAAAGACATACCATTGTTTTGGATAACATTCTTTTGTAAAAACGATTGGACAGTTTTCCAATAAAGATCACCACCAGCCAGCCAGGTGTCCATGTGCATGCCATTAGGGAAGTCTACAAACGTGCAACCTTTGTTCCGTGCAGCTGCTTTCGCATATAGCATCTGCATGTGAAGCGGCGGAACCATCTCATCGCGTAGTCCAGAAAGAAAAAGAATCGGTTGCTTCACCTGTGTCCAAAAGTCAAACGGTCAAACCAATCATTTCGATAATACCTTTAACATCCCATCCCAGGTGCCATGCCAGACCGGTCTGGTGCTAGACAGATAGACCGCTTTGGCATGGCACCTGGGATGTAATGTTACAGATACCGTATTCTAAGACGCGTTTTAAAGCCGTGAGGGTAGCAGATCCCATAAGAACTCCACGGTTAAGCTTGCTTAGGCGAGGGCAGTGTTACAAATACGCATGAAACATGTGAATGTGTTTTAAAGCCATGAGGGAAGCAGATCCCATCAGAACTCCACAGTTAAGTGTGCTTAGGCGAGAGCAGTGTTACAAATATGCATGAAACATGTGACTATTTTATAGTTTTACCTCGCCGACTGTATCGAGGGTATTCCAGGGAGAACGGACAACAAAGTTAAGAATTTTTGGGCCTTTTGAGATGCTTCCACCGATAAACCATTTCAAAAAGGGTAGCAAAACACCAGCCATGTCTAGAATTGATGTAAAAGTGTTCTCCAGTATTAATGCAGCAACCTGTGATATAGTGAAAGTTCATATAAAAAAAATATTTGGTTTTTTCTCAATATTAAAAATAAAAGATGAAAATGATGGAGATAAGATACCTTGTCAGGGTTATTTTTGGTAACTACAACACCAACTGCTCCACCAAGAGACCTTCCAAAGACAACTATTTGAGAAGTGTCAATGTCTGTCCTCTGGCTGAGATGATCTAGAGCAGCCTAGTTGAAATTTATGAGATTCAGTTCAAATAAATTAAATAAGAAAAAAAAAATTAATTTAACTAATTATGGGTAGAAGGAAACCTGAGCATCCCTAATGATTCCTTGTTGAGATGGATAGCCATCACTAGCACCGTATCTATTCATTGTCAACAAGATACAGATTAGAATTATGAGAGAGCAAGATCAAGACATGAGACTTTAAATCCAATAACAAAAAGACCAAAATACCCTCTGTAGGATAGCATGAAGATGTTACACTGCAACTTTTGTAGCATTATTCGCACCATCTCAAGGCGATGTGCGATATCTGTGGTTCATTGGTCAAGTCTTCCAATAACTAAAAATTTTGAATTCATCAAGATTTAGGATAATAAAAAGATAATATCAAGTTAAACAACTAAGAGATTGGTGAGACGTATTAAAGATAGTTTATCTACATGAAAAAAAAGGATACTTCCAGCATTTTCTTGGAAGAATAGAATAGTTGGGCCTGCAGATCAAATAAAAGTAAGCATTCAGTTCTGAGGTTAAGAATATGAAGGACTTAATCGCATGTGAACTTCACCCTTATCAGAAAATTGCAAACACTTTTGAACAAAAACTACAAACTGAACTAAGAGCAGAAACAAGATTTCTTTATCTTCTAAACATGTATGCATGTACGCATTGCAATGAAAGGAATCGTAGATTGTCAAAATTTGGGACTAAATAAGTTCTGATTCCAAATCAGAGTCCTTCAGTAATGAGCTTCTAAACCCTAAAACTCAGCTCTGGTAATCAAATTTCCTTCCGTAACCCCAACATAGCAATCTGCCTAGGGCAATCTATTCCAGATCCTCCTTTATTGTTCAACATCGAAATAATCTGACTAATAGAAAACGAACCCTAATTCACCAGAAAGCCGAAATTTGCGAAAACTAAGAAAGAATCAACACGCAACTAAAAAGAAAATGGAAACAAGCAAGCATTCATGGAGAGAGACCTGTGCAATCTGGCGAGAACTTGATGAACCAGGAGTGAAGGCGTAAACCATCGGAAGAAGTAAGCCATACATCTTCGTAAATCATGCGCAGTCGAGCTGGTGTGATTGGATAGGACTTGGTGAGACCAGGCAAAACCGGCACATAGACTAGTTTTTCCTGAAACACCACCAATAATGCCATTCCGGCCACCACTATTCCGCCCACTCCATACATCACCAAACTCATATACGACACCATCGCTAACTCTCACTCACACACAGCAGAAACACACTTTTCCCCAATCTGTACCCGTAGACTCCGATCTTGATCGACAGTAGTTTTGCTAGCAGTCTATATTACAAAGAGTATGCTTTTGGGACTCAAAACCGATACAGGCGAGGCTGGAAAGGGGAAAACGAAATAAGGAAAAGCTTTGCTATTTGCTCCATTCATATTCGTGATTAATTTAAAATAAATAAATAAATAAATCTAACATTTGCCTATACAATTTAAAATAAATAAATAAATAAAATAAAATAAAATAAAAATAAATAAATAAATCTAACATTTGCGTATACATATAAGAAAATTATTAATTATAAAGATTCTTATCATAATTAAATATAAATTATATTAATTATAGAAAATATTTTTTATAATTAATGTGTTTTATATTTTTAATTAATTTTTTTTACTATAAAAAATATATTTCATATTTAATTATAATAATATTTTCTATAGTTAAAACTTTTTATATGTGTCATTGGAACACATATTAAAAAATCTCATTAAAAAATGCAACTATTACATAAAAGATAAATCTTAGTTATTCACTAAAATGTTAAAATAATATTAAAAAATCTCATTAAAAAATACAACCATTCCATATAGTCGTTTCAGGTTCGCCTGTTTTTTTGTTCTCTTTCTTATTTAGGTTTTTTTTGTTAGTATTGAACTTAATGACATCATCGTCCTTCGATTTCATCAATTTCTTACCTTTTGCAATTACTCTTGGATTTTCATTTGCCAACTAACTGTTTGATCATTTACTTAAATGATTGATGTAGGTAATTTTTTTGTTTTCGCAACTGATGTTAGTTCACTTATGATTATCTTTTTTATCAAATTTTTTAAATTTTAGGTATGTGTTGCTACAATTGTAAGAGTTGGGGATTGGTTCTGTTTTAGATGGCCTAATCATGTCATTCTGATCAAATCGTTTCGTTCTTTAGATTCGTAAACCTAAACCTGCAATAAATCAAGTGATGAACAAAGTGGTTGGAGGTTCAAATTGTCGAATGTTACTATTTAACAATGGAAGTTGGGTTTGGTTTCAAGCATGTTGCTTAATTCAGGTTTATATCATTACATTGTTGTCTAACAATGTTTTTGGTTAGAAAAACTACCTAACTAGTAGAATTGAAACATTCTTTGAAAAATTCGGATCAATGTGGAAGTTGTTTCTTCAATAGAAGCTAGAAACTTCTACAACATAACTGAAAGAATTGGTGTTTCAAGAAGTTATGCCTCAAACTTTCTCTTTAATGACAGATGTATTTTATAATTATGGGATGTAGAAAGTAATGTATGCAAATGTGTTTCAAGACTGCATTAAGTGGATGAATAAGTTTTTACATTTGCTCTTTTGTTTTCTAAAATTGCTTTTAACATAGAAATACCATTCATATTAGAGAAATGGCTTTCATGAAGTTATCATATGCTTACATAGTACATGAGTTCGGCATCCCTTAGAAACCATAGTACAACAAAACTATGGTATATTACCTTTTCAGTTTTTCATTAATTTTTTTTTTTTTTTTTTTTTTTGATGTTGTTCTGGCAACATTAACATTGAAAGTAATGGTACTAGATCTGATATGTTTTACATAATTATGGAGTTTGCTTTTCATCTTTGCTATTGTAGGTAAAAAAAAACTAAAGTATGCTGCTATTATAAGTAACAAACTTAAGTAAGTTGCCATTATTTATTGGAAAATCAAACCTAACCTAAAAATTATTTTTTTTTGTTTTGAAAAACCAAAACCGTTGGATTTTCAAAATGGTTTGAATTTTTGGTTTGTTTTTTTGGTTTGGTTTCAATTTTTTGCATCTCTAAAATTCACCTTTTTGGTCCATCCTCCTGAAGCATCAAAGTGACAACAGGGTATATATCTTGATTATTCGTTGCATCTGAAATCAATATTATATTTTTAATCAAGTTTCAATTTTAGGACACATATCAAAGTGTGTTATTATTCGATAAGAACAAGGACAAGGATGTGGCATAGCATCAAGAACTCTTAAATGCTTCAAGGATAAATAACTATGTGTTTTGTATGTGACTATGACCTTTCTATATTTTTATTGCATTCCTCTAAAATATACCAACATTAATTGTGTGGTAAGCAAGTCTGTATATGATTGAAAATTAATGACTAATTGTTTACCAATTTTAAACCAAATGAGAAACAGGATGTGCTTTGTTTGCAAGCTCTAACACGTAGTTAAGAAGTTGCTACTCTTAGTTACTTGATTTTGGTTGCCAGTGTTTGATTTTGGTTTTCAAAGTGTACTTTAATCAACTTGATTTTTAATAAATAATACTTGATTTTTAATAAATAATATTCTATCGATATTTCATTAATCCAGAGAAGATATTATGGTTATTAAGATTTAGACGTGATTGTGCTTTGCAAGATGTAACCTCCAAAAAGTATTATATACTAACATTATATTAAAAAAATAGTCATTTGTCTATTTAAAGATCTATTGTGATTGTTCAATATTTTATCTTAGTTTTTATATATACATATACTAGTGTATAACCTTTAGAAACCACGAGTTATAAAATTAATTAAACTTTCATAATAAAAGATTTATAATTATTAATCAAAATTATTTGAAATGAATTGTCCATAATATTAAAAATGAGTTGTATTAGAGTGACACTTGACAAAAGAAGATTAAAACTATTCATTTATTAGAATAATGATTTAATTTTGTTGTCTATTTTTTTATATCAACTTATTTATAATGTATAAGCACATTTCTAGATTAAATGCATTTTTAAATTAATAAAATTCATATAGCTTGGAGTTGGCAGGTATGGAGGTAGTAATCACGAAGAAGCATGCATATAATGGGGCGGGGGCAACAGAAAAACAAAGATGAATACTCAATATAGGGTGCGTGACGTTTTTATCATTTTTTTTTTTTTTTTTTTTTTTTTAAACTAAAAAATAAAATTAGTGAAGAATGAAGGATGAAAGTAGGAATTCACAGGTATAATTTTTTATGGTGTCTGTATTTTTAGTAAAATAGTACATTTATTGTATTATATGTATTTAGTTTTATTACATTTCAGTTAATTGTAAATTGTATATCCATGTCATTTCTATTATTATTTGTGTTTTGGTTTATATTTTATTCAAATTTATATTTTGTTTTATAAATCATAAGTATATTAACTATATCGGATATCGGATATTCAAATAAATATATACGTTACTTTTAGACAATCAATACAAAAGTTTAAAAATACTTTAATTTTACTAATTTAACAAAAATACAAATTTAAAATTTTTGCCTGTTAAATAAATAAATAAAAATAAAAATTGTCAAATTTATAGGTTTTTTTTTATAGAACCTATAATTTTCCCAAATAAGCAATGAGTTCAAAAATCGTTTTTCCCTAGCATGGTATCATTATACGGCTATATAGACACAAAAAATGGTTTGTAGGATGTTTGATATGTGACAACGTTTTTATTTTGAGATGGTAAAGACTAAAGATCATGGATTATATGAGGCAGTGTGATAGTGGTGTGGCTTTTAATAGTGGGGAGATGGTATTGCGTGGGGTTATGGAAGCAAAATATGAGAATTATTGGAACTCGTCCATTTATACCCATGTGTATCACAATCTCATGCAAATATTGTTCATTACGGAAGTCGTGGGCCCATTTCTTTATTTGAAACAATGCATGTAATATCGTCACCTAATTTATCTGACTCTCACCTACCTATCACTCGAACTCCCGAACACAATATCATACTTTAATAAAAGACCATGTGATCAAGCCTACACCATAATAATATCTCTCTTATGACTTTCGTTGTAACGTCTTGAAAATACTGACTAAAAATTTCATTTTAAATCAATGAAAACATTCATTTATTTGTTCCAAAAAACAATCAGGGTAATAATATTCTCAAAACATCAAAGTAAAATAAAAAACAGTTAATGCAGAATAAATCTTCAAGGAATCTAGTGCGATCAAGTTGGGCCCTTCTCTTTGGACCCAAAAGTATCTAAAAACATTATAAATATAAATTGTAATCACAAAGTTAAGTAAGCTCCCCAAAATACCATATACCATACATACATTTGTCATGGGCTACCTATATGGTCTTTTTCTGAAATGTCATGGGCTACCCCCATAGTCTTACATCCAAGCGTCATGGGCTACCCCCATGGTCTTTCATATAATTTCCATGGGCTATAATCATGGCCTTCCATGCAACTATCACAAAGACAACTAGCATCTTATATAGTATAGTGAGAAGACGCACCTCAATCTGAAGACAATATAACACTCACACTCGAGCTGATGATACCCGAGTCTCATCACACTAAACATATACATAATAAAACCCTAATTAACAATTAAGGTAATAACTAACTCTCAAAGGGTCTATGTTCACCATTAAACCTCTTTTGGGCAAAAGGACATTTTGCACATTCCAAGACTAAGTCCCAACATGGTTGTCCAACAGCCAAATCGGTCAAAAAGTAAACGGTCAACCCTTAGTTGACTTACGCTCAGCGTAGCATACTAATCTACGCTCAGCGTAGAGCTACACTTAGCGTACAAAAGGCTACGCTTAACGTAGAACCCATGTTGCCTAAAAAATCTATCAAGCTCTTAATACAGAAAGCCAAAATCTCAAACTTCCATATCTAATCTAAATGAATGTCTTAATGGATAAAGTCTCAGACTTTATCCATTTACATGGCTATAATGAGCATAAACACAAACCCTAAGTCTATAAAATTAACTTTTTCTCAAAAACCCATGCATGGATAGATGAGAGTACCCAAGCTCTCATTTTTTTTATTCTATTACCTTAAAAAATATCAGAAGAAGAGATTCAAGTGGTCTGGAGTAACTCATACTCACAAGAACCAAGATTATGGGTACAAAATGGTAACATCCGGATTCTTGGAGGTATTTAATTCTAATTTGCATTTGAACCTTGGAAGTAACCACGTCGTGGTGAAGGCATCCCACGATGTGGCAATGCTGGAAGATTCGCGGATCATTTAATGATCACCACGACGTGGCATCTATTGGCCACAACATGTCAATCCTATGTTGTGATAACCCTAATTTTCGGGTATTTAAAGGAAAGTGGGGAGGCTATGGTTGCCCATATTCAGCCTCCATCACTCTCAAACCCATAAACCCTAACCTTAATCCTCATTGGTGCTCTTGTGCTCATTTTAGTGATCTTGTGGTGGTTTTGAAGGAAGAAGAAGAAGAAGAAGATTTAGTGCTTGGTTCAGCGAGTGATCCTTTCCTCATTTGGGGTGCATCTTATGGACTCCTTGTAAGTCCTCAAGTTTCAACCTTTTGTGTTCTTCTTCATAGATCTAGGTTTTGGAGCATGATTGGTCCTTTTTGGAGTGGTTTGAGTAATATTAAGAGACAAATTTTGCAACTTTATGGTTTCTCTATGTCCCTTGAATGTCATATCTTATGGATCTGGACTTTTGTAGTAGGATGGGAACCATGCATGGATTTTGGGTCATTTTGTTCCCTTTTTACCTAGTTTGAAGAAGGACATGCATGGGTCATGCGTGTCCATAAAGTTTGGAATTTTATGGACCATTAGGAGTCCTAGAAGCATTCTGGAAAAGTTGAACTAAGGACTTTCGAGATTAAGTGCTTAATGGTGGAGTTCTTGCCATTTTTAGCCTTTTAGACCTTAGACTTAAGATCTATACCTCTTGGTGGGTCTCAATGGATAAAGGTGGAAACATTATCCATTTGGACATTATAAATGATCATATATGGACTTTGGTACCTTTGGTATTGGAGGATTCGACGTAATCCATTAAGACATTTTGAACCCTACTCCCACCGCGTGACAACTAGGGAAAATGCATCCGTCTTGTCGTTTGAAGGCCACAACGTGGCCAAGGATGGCCACGACGTGGAGGGTCAACTTTAACTGTTGACTTGCATTAACTTTTGGTCAAACCCCTAGTCTTGGAAGAAAAGCTAAGGGTGTACTTTATATGGATGTATAGGTAGTTGGTAGCATCTGTGTTCACAACAATAGTAGCAGTTGTAGTTAATCATTTTTTAATAAGTGAGTCTCTTCACCATACTCGTGGGTCGAAGGAACCAATGTCGGCCCATTGTATTATGTTTGTAGTATGATAGTGATCTTTGTGACACTTACTATTATGCATGTATGTGTTTGTTGTCTTCGTGACTCTTGCTTATATGATTGTATGCTTAGTTGTAGGGTTGAAATAGACTCAGTACCGATTGAAAGAGACCGAAGGGGGTAAAATAAACCTAGTACCGGTTGAAAGAGATCGAAGGAGGTGAATAGACCCAGTACTGGTTGAAAGAGACATAAGGGGGTAAAATAGGCCCATTTTAGTTTTAAACTATTATGTATGTATGGTATGGGGTATTTTGGGGGAACTTACTAAGCTTTATGCTTACAATTTTATGTTTATGGTTTCAGGTACTTCCAGTTCGAAAGAGAAAGGCCTGACATAATCGCACCACATCCACCAAAATTCCGCATTTTACGACATGATTTGTACTCTGATAACTATTTTATACATTATCACATTTTGATGGGTTTTGAAATGAATGAATGATGTTTCTGTTTTTTTTAAATGAAATTTTTACTTAGTAATTTTTGAGACGTTACAAAAATCATAAAGCTCACAACCATACTAGATCTAACTTGGACAGGCATCAAGATGAAAGCTTTATACCTTCAGGAGATTGATATTGGCTTGAAAATCCCAGATCTATGCACCTTGAAGCTTTACGCTTGGTTCTACAAACACCCTTTTCCTTCAAAGAGCACATAAAACTCTCTAAAAACTCCAAAACTCACAATTTGTTGCTAGGATTTCAAAGGAAAGTTTTAGTAGGGTGGAGGTTGAGCATGGGGATGATCTCAAGGAGATAGAGCCTTTAAATAGGGCTTATAACCGTAGATTTAGGGTTTTGATCTTCTGTGGCTACGCTCAACGTAGGTCATTAAAACTCCAATCAACACTTCCTCCTACACTCAGTGTAGGGGGCTTCTTATGCTTTGTATAAGAGATAACTTCACGACTCCAACTTTAAAAAGCCATAACTTCTTCATTTCAAATTCGATTTCGGTGATCTTTATATCCATGCAAAGGTATTGGAAAGCCCCATAATGCTATCTAATTATTTGTGACTTAAAATATACCAAACTAAATTTGTTAATTCATGCAAAGAGTCTGAAATATCACCTTTCCCATTTACCCTTTAGATCCAAAGAACAATTCAATGCTTAGCTCACCTATCCAACATCATCAACATCCAATAGGTTCTAAAATTTATTCCTTTGAAGCCCAAAACCTTTGCATGATCAAATTACAATCCCAAAAGCCTGAAATAAGAAACATCTCGAAACTAAGTGTTGCACTCGTAATTTATTCCATGTAAAAAAAAGAACCCTATAATAACTCATTAACCCCATACAATATCATTGTTTGATTATTAAAACTACATCACAATCACACCTCCTCTTCTAATCTCACACACAAACATTACCCTTTTCTTTTAAGTCTCTTAGTATTATCATATATAACCATCACCCTTTTTATTCCTAGTCTTCCCTTTTATAATCATTAACCTTTTCATTCTAGTCTTTTGGTCTTCCTACATATAACTATTACAAGTTTCTTTTAAGTCTATCGGTCTTCCTACATATAACCATTACCATTTTCATTTTAGTTTATCTGTCTTCCCTTAAGTTAAATCAAGGTCTTTGTGTCTTCCTACGTAGAAACCATTACCCATATACGATCATTACCCTTTTCGTTTTAGTATATCGGTATTCCCATATATAACCATTACCCTTTTATTTTAAGCCTTTCGGTCTTCCCACATATAATCATTACCATTTTCATTGTAGTCTATCGGTCTCCCTATAAATCCCTAACCCCATATAATACCACCGTTCCATTATTAAAACCATGCAACTATCGCACACCCCCTATATAATCTCATATACAACCATTACCTTTTCTTTTAATTTTCTCGGTCTTCCCATATATAAATGTTACTTTTTTTCATTTTACTCTCACAAACGTCCTTTAGGGGATGAGCAGACAACCCAATAAGGTTGACAAGAAGTGAGGTTTCCATTGGATTATCAATAACCTACTGAACATTCCAGATCTTCAGCTTTAGGTAATCTCGAATAAACTCCATAGCATATATGATTGGCATATCTCTAGCATCAATAAGTTGTGCATTAAACCCTTGATATATGTTGTTCAGCAGAATGTCATACTTAGCTCTTCCTGTTACACTTTACTTGGTTAAAATGTCACTCGCATGTAGATGACCTAAATATCAAATAATTTTTAACAAATGGATAACATGCCTAAGAAGTAACTCCTTTCCTGATGCTCAAGGGGGGGGGGGGGGGGGGGTATTAAGTTGCTTGTAAGCTTGACTGTTAAAATTCTTAAACTCTTCCATTGCTTTCTGTTAAATATGACTTAAGAATTTGTAGCATTCTCATGGAGCATTTGATTTCAATAGAGAACTTGGAACTTAATGGACCATTTGGAGTTCATGAAACATGTGACAAAGGAACGGATCATGAAAAATTTATGGGTGTTACAGAGCTTGATTTTTAAACATATCTTTAAGTTGATTGTTCATTTCATACGCCCTAATATTCTCGCAACTCTTTTGGAGTTCTGGAGGCATGGTCGCCAACATAAGACACGAGACCTCAACAGAGTGATAACGATGCTCTTTATGTTTAGAAGCATCTTCTTCAATTGCATCATTAGTAAGCTCCTCATCCAGATGATCGTCCAAAACATACTCCTTTTTCTCGTACCTCATAGTGATCCTCAGGTTACGAATCCAATCAAGGAAATTTGGACCAGTAAGCTTATCTCACGATAGGAGTTGGAGTAGTAAGAAGTTTGATGAAGTGGTTGGTGTAGAAAGGAGATCGACACTCGAACTAGGAGCCATATATTTAAGAAAAAGAAACACAATTAGTTTGATCAAGAAATCCTTTTAATATTAATTACTCAATATCAAATTGTTATTCAAAACGCCCGGATCTATATTTGGCTTCACAATGTAAAGTGGATTAGCCAAAAATTACACAATGAAGTTATTTAGGTGGACAAACTATTGTCGATCTCAATCTCTACGAGATTCCTAGAAAACAAGATTTATTGACTTATATCAATAGCATGTTAATCTCTTATAATTCTTATTTAGCAATCATGACTGGATTAGCCGAGGATCATGAATCAAAATGGTGAGCCAACCATGCAAAGTTACAATGAGATTCAGCTCATGTAACGCTTGAGAATAATGATCACCATATACCTTTCTTTGACTATATCCTTTCCAGAAACCACACATGCTTACGTCAAAATGAATATACCATAAGGCGTAATTTCAATGGGAAGTATAAGATTCACATTTTTATAAAACGACATTTTGTTTTACTACTTATTAAGTTAATATTTTTAACTTTGCACAATTGTTCTATTAAACCCTTTCGGTAACTCTACTTCAAACGCAAGAAGGCGATGAAGGTGGTGAGCACTAAATGTCACTTAAAGCCAACCTCATTAGGAATCAAAGAGACCTACCTTAAACCTTCCGTGTAGCAATAGAGTAGGTGAGCCTAATCGTGGTAAGACTAACAATTCACATTAAGAAGCACGCAAGGACGCAATGTTTGTATTTGTGTGATACATATAAATACAATTTTACTATATATACACATTTGGAATTTATATGTCTTTTAATTCTATTCACTAAACAAGAGATGTAATTCAACAATTAAATTATTAAAGTCCTAATCTTTTGTCTTTTAATTAATCTTATAATTGAATCAAGTTTACTTTATCTTTTAGTATAAATGCTAGTTTGTATGTGTTTTAAAATCGAAAAGGGAATTAAGCAACCGAAAACAAGGAATAACTTTTATAATTTTGGAACATCAGGTTCCACAACATGAGACATTTGGAAAACGAGACTATTAAAAAAAATATTAACTTATGTTTTTAGTGGCACGCCTCAACGTGTCCAGGTAGGGACCATGACATGGAAACGAGGCAGTCGCGATCCAGATTCAACATCCACAGAAACCACGATGTGGTGGCGGACCAGCCACGACGTGACGAAGAGGCAGAACAACCCGAAATTCGTTTTTCAAGCATAAACATATCCGATTTTAACAAGGAAATATCTATACAATTTAAAATAATTTAAACATAAAAAGCCTACACATACAAACCTTAACATACGATCAAGACAAATTTTAAGTGAAATATACTTGAGTTAACCTACACTCTGATACCACTGATGAGTTTCAAGCCTAGACAAAGACCAAATCGTAACAGTGGAAGCAACAACTTTTTCTCATCTATAGATTCGAAACTAGAAGATATAACTCAAACAGATCTGTGCAACTTTGATAAACATAAAACAAGTAATCATACATTCGTGTTCTTCTTGGATTTATTTGGTCTATCCAGTTGATCAAACTTGAGAACCCAACGTAGAGTTCTTCTCCTGTGATCGCACCCAAGACGCAAAACCTTCACGGATCTGAAACTTCCTCAAACAACAGAAACAAAAAGACTCAAATAAACGAATATGCGACTGACCACGTTGAGGAAAACAAGTGACCACGTCGTGGGAATTGAGATTCAGCGATTCTAGGGTTTTTACTTAGGGTTCCAAACTTTGGAGGTGGAATGGTATTTTTCTTTTCATCCCAAACCAGATTTTGACCCCTCTTTATATAGGGAGGTGATTTGAAACTCTAAAGATAATTACCAAATATATTTGTAATTATCTTGACTTTTCAAATCATTCTGGAATATTATAAATTCATTTGTTTTCTATTAATTAATTAAACTATTAATTAATTAACAAAACAAGTCCTTAATATAAATATTTTTCCAGATCTGCTTTATTTTGCTCTTGCATGTAACCCAAAAGGACACTGCTATTTATAGTAATATTACTGGTTTGTTATGGCTATGGTCACTAATCTCTATCGTTGTTATCCAAATGTAAGTCTTTCTTAGTGTCTTTTGCAATATTATGTATTACTTTTTTCAATAGTTTCTTCTTGTTATAGGCTTCACCAAGGGAGAAGCAGATGCAGTTTCGCATTGACTTGGTTCTAGGTGCGGCTCTGATAGCCAAAGCACATTATTGGTTAGCACGTCCAGAGATGTAGGAGTTGTTTACACAGCTGCAGGAGCTATTAGACAAATGATGTAACATCCGAAATCTAGAAGGTCAATTATGGAAATGAATTTCATTTTTTGGGGCTAACTCGTCGAGTTTATGGCATAAACTCGACGTGCTGGAAGCTTATATGACATTTTCCCATTGTAAAATCAAAAATTTCCACATCATTTTTAGGGTAAATTCTACAAAAGCCAATAAGTTTAATCGAAAATTCAATTTTAACATTGTGTTATTTTTTTTTTTGTCTCAAATTGGAAACTGTGTTTTTCAATTTGTTATTATTCTAACAATTTGACTGATCAACCCGATTGCATGTTTACGTGTCAAAATTAAAAAAAAATGTCATAAAAGACACTAAAGTTTCATTTTTTCAATTTTAACACTAAGTTTTTTTTTCCAATTTTGACACTAAATTTTTGAGTAAATTACACGAATGGACCCTATGGTTTAGTGTAATTTGCACGTTTGGTCCCTAAGTTATTTTTTTAACTCGGAAGGGCTCTACTGTTTGTTTTTGTTACGCGCTTGGTCCCTGTCTTAACTAAAAAGACTATTTTACCTTTGATTTTTTAATTTATTTAAATAAACACACCCCTAACCCCATCCCCCTCACATTACCTTACCTACTCCATCAATTTTCCCTATTTAAATAATAGTCTTTTTAGGTAAGACAGGGACCAAGCGCGTAACAAAAACAAACTGTAGGGACCAAGAGTGTAACAAAAGCAAATCGTAGGGACCTCCCGAGTTAAAAAAATAAGTAAGGGACCAAACGCGCAAATTAGCCCAAACCATAGGGACCATTTGTGTAATTTACTCCTAAATTTTTTGTTCCAAATGGATCATCATTTAAGCCAACTTTGTTGAATTTTAATGACGTGACACTCCATTTCTTTTGTTCCAATCCGGACATTATTTTTTTGTTCCATTTGAAACCATATAATATATTTTTTTTTGTTTTGTTTTATTTATTTATTTTTTTTATATATTTGAAACCGTATAAATATTTTTTTTCATTTAAAAACCATATTTTTTTTAATAAAGATATAAAGTTTTATACATTCAAACCATAATGTTAAATATAAATATGTATTAATTATATTATAAATAGAGATGCACAAAACCCGAATCCGATCCGGTTTCGCTTACGTCATCAAAAATCCGATCCGGTCAAAATCCGAACCGATTCCAACCAAAATCCGAATCCGATTTGAAACCGGTTTAAACCGATTTTAGTGGGTTTTAATCGGATTTTGGGGCGGATTTGGATCCGGTTTTTAGCGAATCCGATTTACGTTCCGGTATCAAATCCGATTTGGAATATAGGATTAGGATCCGATTGAAAATCCGATCCAATCCGGTTTGGTCAAAACCGGTTTTGACCCAATCCGGTTTCGGATTGGATCCGGTTTTGAATAGTGAAACCGGTTTTTGTGTGCATCTCTAATTATAACCAATATTTTTATGCACTATTTGGTTATATGGCGCTGACATGACATGATGACGGAGTAGCACGAAACCGTATTTAGGATAAATCAAGAAAACTTAATTTGGATTTCATGCAAAATCTAATATTCAGAAACATAGAATACCTTGTTTTGTTTGATGTTCTTTAAGAATAGATTTTTGCATAGTAATATTAAGTGAAAAAACAAGTATATCTGTAAAAACAAAAAATTCCCGAGATCGAGATCACATGAGCTTATGTGAATTCACACTCCACACCTTTAAACTCATTTTAAAGTGGCGTGTTTAATGAAGAGTATGCTTATAATATAACTAATACATATTTATAGATAATATTATGGTTTGAATGTAAAAAACCTTGAATTTATACAAAAAAATATATGGTTGTTAAATGAAAAAAATATATTTATACGGTTTCAAATATAAAAAAAAATAATTATACGGTTTCAAATGCAAAATAGTCATCATTAAACAAAATTGAAAAAATGATGTTCAATTTGGAACAAAAAATTGAATGTCAAAATTGAAAAATAAAATTAAAACTTAATGTTAAATGATGTGCAATTTTTTTTTATTTTGACACGTCAGCATGTCACGATAGCGATACGTCATTACGACACATCAATATACAACTTGATTGAATGGTCAATTGGTTAGAATTGTAACAAAAGAAAAAACACAATATCCAATTTGAGACAAAAAATAACATAGGGTCAAAATTAAATTTTCATGACTTTTGTGGAATTACCTTTTTTTACGGTCAATCTATTTCCAATTAAGTAAAACATAAATGATACAGTTGTCACATTAAATGCTTAACCTATAAATTTGGTTTAAAACTCCTACATCACACTAAGGTATCCATAACTAATTCATAAAATAACCAAAAAAATGTAACTACATCAAAACTACTGACCTATTCCTTTTTAACAATAACACTTCAAACTGTACCTAATTACAATCTAAACCAACTTTAGAGCTACAATACATTACAACACACATCAACAAACACAAAAACCTCATTTCCACATCATCATCTACAGACGCACCTTAATCCTTTCAGACCATCTAAAAATATCAGAGTAAACTCGATCACCTCCCAAATCATTTCCCGTAGCTCCACTAGCTACACGTATAATATCTTCAATTAAAGCAAAATTCCCCATTATATCCACATGGTTTCCACTCTGGGTCCCACGTCCCTCCAGCAGTGTTGCTGGAGGGGCATGGTTATATTCCCTTACATACGTTTTAATCCCTGAGGGATTAAAACGTGTTTTCCCCCTCCAACCTTTCGCACACATGTACCCGGCACTTAAAACGGGTACCGTTTCATCTCCATCAACCGAATAAACCCCGCCCTGCAAACAACTCTGGTGGGTCCCGCCCTCTGCTGACGTGTCAATTTGGAAAGGAATATAGCATTCAGATGAGGGACTGAATTTGTAAATATAAGATCTTTCGGTTGGGAGACCGACTCCATACATTGAAAAGATTTCCATTTCGGGAGCGTTTGGTAATCTGTGTGTATAGATGAAAGAAAAAATTATAGGCAATGTATTTTTATTTCTTGCAACATGGAACTATGGAAGTAAATAGTAAAATACTAAAAAGAGTCAAACCTTGATTCTAAGGGATTTGACCAATACTTATAGTGTTGATATTCTTTATCCTCTAGATTATCAGCTATTCCATATGAATAATGAGCACTACCTCGCTTCATCATCCTTGGAGCCACAAATTGCAAAAGTTCCAAAACAGATTCAACAGTAAACACCTTGTAATCTGCAACAGCTTTAATCCCTCCAAATCCCATTTCATGGTATTCATTCCATACATCCCCACATGATCTGTTTACATAATTCCTACCTTCAATAGCACCCTACACATCCAAAATATATATATATATATATATATATATATATATATATATATATATATATATATATATATATATATATATATATATATATATATATATAAATATAAAAAAAGAAACAGTATAAAAGACAAAAAGATTACCATGAAATCCACCCTCTCAATTTTTGATGAATGTAATTGAGCAACATCTTTCCCAAAAGATATTATTCTCCCATAATTCAAAGACTTTAAACCATTTCCACTTGTTTTTTGTGTATCATTCTTTTTCAAGTTTTTAGCAACACAACCATGGTCTTCTTCAGGAGCCCAATCAAGTGTACCCCATATCGCATCTCCACCTTTTGGTATTAATGACATTGTTGAATCCCATGTTCGTGTCATTCTCATTGCATGTTGTAAAGTTTGAAATCCAAATATATCCAAATCAAGAACACCAGGTGCCACAGCCCTGTATCAATAAATTTATATTTGGTATTTGGATTTTGGATTTTGGATTTGCCAGTATTTTTGTAATGTAAAGAATTACCTGGCTACAGCAATGTCTTTAGCTTCAGCAGAAAAGAGTCCTGCGACTATTTTTGGAAGCCCTAAAAATGGTCCACCTATATTCATCACAGCTTTTATATGCTTACCACACCAATCCGACCCACCACCCCCACCCATCGGAGGTGGCGCTTCTACCCATTTCATGAAATGCAAAAAGTACAAAGCACCCATGGAATGTGGAATCACCACCACTTTTTCACCGGTTGTTGCTACCATGAGCTCTATATTGCTTTTCATCCTGCTTAGAGTTTGATCTCGCACCTGTTTTGTTTATCATATCATTAATGATTTAATTCATCCCGTTTTCACATAAATGGGTTAAAGCTTAAAAATTGTTACCTCTGTGTTTTGAAATGAGAGTCTCCAATCATAAGCAGCCATATACATGTTTTTCTCCTCGTATCCTATTCTGGCCAAATTGGCGATCAAAACTGCCCATACAAAATACCCTGCAGCGAAGTAATCGGCTGCTACAAGTCCAGATACGGGCCTGACCCGAATACCAGGAGGATCCAACCCAGTTTCATTATCCAGTGACATATGCTCAATCCAGCATAATGGCCTGAAAATGATAGAAAGTAACATGAAGCTTGTGAAAAAAAGAATCACGATTCACCAAAAACCTTTGATTATGGTAAGAGGGATACTTGATTGGAGCTTGAAGATGCATTAAATGCAATGATGAAACCCCAATTGCGTAGAATAAAGTGAAAATTATCAAAGAAATATCAACAATTCAGTACATTACCTTTTATATATTTCACCAAATGTGCCACCCCAAAGCCGCTTCCTAAACAAGCCATCCATACAGCGGTGACCTTCCCACAATTCAAGTCCACCGGTGACTATTCCGGGGACAAAAACAACCGGATGTTTCGCCGTTATCCCTTCTTTATGCAACTTTACACCCGGCGGATCCGGCGTTGGCCCCGTTATCGCCTGCGTAACGTACTGCGGGAACGATGCCGGCATCGCATTGTATAGGAACAACAAAAACCACCAAGTTGAACATATAAATCCGATCAACCAACAACAACTATTTATACAAGACCGTTTACTTCTCTCTTTTTTCAAAAATTTGATACTTTTATTATTGGAGTTCTTCGTTGTTTTCTCTTTCTCGCTCTTCTGATCTTCGAATTCACCGTCAATTTTAGGGGAAAGTTGCTGCTCTGAAGTTGTTGCTCTATTGGAATTGCCGAAACCGCCGTCCTTTCTCCTCCTCCACGCCGGCATATTTTTTATATGGATGTGTGTGTATGAAGAGAGATTGATAAGAATGTGATCAGATTAGTTCGTTTATAGCTTTACACAGAGTAAACTCAGAACTGTGCAGCAAATTTTAAACCCTAATTTTCAACTAATAGTCAAGATATTTGTTATAAACTTAAATAAGCCGACCAATTTATAAATACGAAGAAAGAAGCACCGTATATGAGAAATTAAGCCGGTGATCGGAGGGGGGGAGGAATCTCCGGCGAGTGATTACCGCTAAAATTGAGGGAGGAAGGTCGAGGGAAGAGAGTGTATGTTGGATCTGACGTGGGCCCAGTTCTGTCAACAAAAGCTGATGAAAAATAAACTTTTTTGTTATTATAACACCAAGAGTCCCTTAATTTTTAATGATTGACAAAATGAACCTCAAGGATTTTTGTTTTTCAAATAGGTCACTTGAATACTATTCAACTGCGAGTGTTTTTCCACTTTATACTCTACATGTTTTATTATAATTGTTAAACATGCCTTGGGTATAGTATACTATAGTATTAAAGTCCATGAACAAAGTCATACTTTTAATAACTAACATTAATAAAAGTTGATTAAATAGAGTTAGTAGCATGATTAGGTCCAAAATTCAACGAATGCACTAAATGTAAATTCAATCATACGAGCTCATGAAATTACATTAAGAATAGGACAAACCCCTCCCTACTTTACTTGACGACTTATCTTGCTAACATCTGACTAAAGTTTTATTGGTACCACTATCATTCAATAACTATTTAAAAACTTATGTAATTACATAATTACATATGAATATATAACATTCTACGTCTCTGATTATAATTGTTAAGCTTGGTATAATAGTATTCCATATGGTTTTTCTTTTGGTTTCTTCAAAAGATATTGAGATCTTTTGTCTGATATCATCGAGGCGTTGGCCTCTCATTTTCATTGTCATTTCTCCATTCCTAAGGGATGTAATTCATCCTTTTTTACTGTGATCCTAAAAGTTAAAGACCCGAAATATTTTAAAGATTTTAGTAGAGGTGACAATTGTGTCGTGTCGTGTCGAAACACTAAAATGGTTGAAAGTGCTTGATCCTAACCCGACCCATTTAATTAACGTGTCGTGTCGTGTCAACTCGTTTATTTTCGTGTCGGGTTTCAGGTTAGGGCTATACCTTGAAATATGTCGTGTTATGAAAGGTTAAAAGATTGAACATATTAAAAGAGTATGAGTTGGGTAGGCGAAGAGGAAAAACTAATAGTTTGGAGGCAGAATAGATGAAGTCATAGCAAGTTCAGATGACAAAATTAAAAGAGTGGGAGTTGGGGAGGCGGATGAAAAGGTTGTGAGGATGTGAGAGTGGTGAATGAGACTGGGTAGTTTGGGAGAGAATTGAAAAACTGAAATTAAGTCTTGATCTAGACGGTTAAGTCATTTCAACATTACAAAACGACTCAATTCGAAGGTTTTCTTTTACTTATGGTTTTGGTTTTGTATCTTTCTAGTTTATTTAAATAACTCAAAAAATTTGCATATAAATAAACGGGTCATTTTCGAGTCATATTCGAGTTGAAATTCTCAACCCTAACCTTACCCGTTTAATTTTCGTGTCGTGTCATGTCAATCCGTTTATTTAAACGGGTTGAAATATCTTACTCAAACACGTTTATTTCGTGTCGGGTTTCGTGTTGTGTCAATTTTTGCCACCTCTAGATTTTAGACATATTAGTTTAATTGGTTGTCAATGCAAAACTATTGGCAACTCTTAGCTAATAGGATGGCAGAGGTTATTGATTCGGGGGTCAACCTGGAGCAGTCTGCTCTTATTAAAGGTAGATAAATTTTAGATGACCCGTTCCTGTTGAATGAAATGGTGGCTTGGAGCAAAGCTGCAAAACATCCCTAATGATCTTCAAGGTAGATTTTAAGAAGGCTTATGACTCTCTGACCTGGGATTACCCGCTAGAGATGATGCAGATTATGGGTTTTTGTCCAATCTAGTGTGGATGGATTTTAGAGATGTTGTGGTCTTATAGAGCTTTTGTTTTGGTCAATGGTTCTCCTACTGCTAAGCTCCAAATGTTCAGAGGCCTTAGGTAAGGAGATCCGTTGTCCTCTTTCTTATTTATTTTAGCTATGGATGGGTTCCATGTCGCCTTGGTGAGGGCCCAGTTGGCAAATGCGTTCAGGGGAGTCGGTGTTAGTGGTATGGAGATCTCTCGTGTATTATGCGGATGATGCGGTGCTTCTGACAGATTGGGATCTAGAGAATGCTAACAGGATTGTTCATATCATGCGTTGCTTCTTTCTCACTCCATATCTGAAAATTATTTTGCTTACAAGCAAATTGATTGGTGTGGGAGTCTCGTTTTCTTAGGTTGTGGATGTTGCATATCATGTGGGATGTAGAGTTGATTCTATTCCGTTCATTCACCTAGGTGTGCCTCTGGGTCAGAACATGGTTGGCGTTTCCGCTTGGTCTCAAGTTATTGAGCGCTTTAGGAGTCGTTTGGCTGGGTGGAAGACAAAACGCCTGTCATTTGGTGGTTACCTTACTCTGAGAAAATCTGTGTTGGGCGGCTTAGGAAGTTATTTGATGTCAATTTTTTCGGTTCCAGTTATAGTTATCTAGTAGTTGAAGTCTCTCAAGGCTATATTTTTTTTGGGGTGTGGATCTCGATGATAAGTGTATGCATTGGATTAGATGGGATAGAATGATGGCGAGCAGAGCTGATGGTGGATTGGGTGTAGGTAGCTTGTATTCGTTTAATAGGGCTATGCTTTTTAAGTGGTGATAGTGGTTTTATCATGCTCAAGATTTGATGTGGGTTAAGATGGTTGAGGTATATATGGTATAGATGGTGGGTGCTCTTATCTTACTCCTAAAAATGCTTATTTGGGTCCTTGGAATAGTATTATTCGTGCCTTACGTATTTTCAGGAATCGTGATTTGGATCTTCAACATTTTTGTCTAATTCGTGTGGGTGACGGGATAATTACTTCTTTTTGGATGGATGTCTGGTATGGTACCTCCCCCCCCCCCCCCCCCTCTTTCCGTGAGGTTTCAGTGGATTTTTGCGCTTGATGTGCATAGGCAGGCGTCGATTCGGGATCGTTTTTTGATTGGTTTGGAGACTGGTTCTCTTAGACGTGATCCTAGGGGAGATATGGAGCAATCACAATGGGAGGAGCTTACCACTTTATTACAGGGTTTCTAGTTGGCCAATAGATCGGATAGACTTAGTTGGTTGCTTGATGTTACTGATTCTTTTTCAATCTCTTCTGCTAGAGCTTTTTTGATAGTGGGATGTTGTTTTCTGTAGGTATGGAGACTCGTTGCAATACTTAGGTTTCTATTAAAGTGAATATTTTTATTTGGCGGTTACGTTTATTTAGTATTCCTACTAGAGAAAGATTGTCTTATAGGGGTATTGAGGTGGAGATGATTACTTACCCAGTTTGCTCTCATTCAGTTGAAACAATTGATCACCTTTTCACAGGTTTTAGAGAGCTTATTCAGTTATGGACCCATATTGCTATTCGGTGGGGTTTCGATATTCCAGAGACGTATTCGATTGAGTCCTTGATATCCTTTCCGGATGCAGTCAAGTTGTCGAGTGGTCAAAGGTCGGCTTTTGAGGCGGTTTTTTGGACTTCTTGTTGGTGTCTTTGGAATTACCATAGATCCATTATTTTTGGGACGATTTTACCTAGAGAATCTGGTATTTTTTATGAGGTGGTCGATAGAGTTTTTTTTCTAGATTTCCAATAGGTGTCGAAAAACTAAGCTAATGTGGACTTCATGGTTCCATAATCCTGCTTTAGCTTCTTCTTTATTGTAATGTTATTTTTCTATCGTCTTGCTAGTTTTTTAATAAAATTTCAGGCGTTCCAAAAGTATGTATTTTTGTATATGTTTGATGAGTTGGGTTGTTTGAGACATTTTTTATCCAACTTTTTTCATAGAAAGTTACAAATATAGTAAAATCTCTTAAGTTTTTTAAAAAATAGTAAAAAATTAGTGTTATTTTGAAAATAACCACTGAAATCAGAGATGATTAGCCACAATTGTGATTTCGTACATTCAAGTTTTAATTTCCTCTTCTTGGGTTGCAATTTGGCCCCAATTTCGGTCCATAAGCCGAAAGTATAAAAAACTAAAAATTTAGAAATACCTCTTGCTTTCACACTTTTATATTATGAGAGGAAATCACAATTACGTTGTCCGATGTAGAGGAAATCTCGAAAAGAAGGCAAAAAATCGTAGCTGTGTGGTTTATCTGTGAATATATAAATACTTGATGCATAAGTTGTGCAACAGTAACTTGTACATTCACAGACAAACAATACAATTGTGAATGTTTGTCTGTGAATGTATAAGTCGTCGATGCACAACTTCTGCATCGGGTATATGTATCCATATTTTTTTCTTGTCAAAATCTTCTCAAATTTTGTTTTATTTTTGTCATATTCTTACCATATGTGACTTCTAGACTCGTTGTTATTACTAAGAAATAGGTTTTTTGCCATATTCTTACCATTGGGACATTAAAAAAAATACTCAAAATTCGTGAGGAAATCACAATTAAATCAAAGAAAATCGCAGACGTCCTTTGGCCATCTGCGATTTCAAGGATTTTTTTTTTTAAATTATACCTACACCTTATTTTCACGTAATGGTTTGAAATTGGGCCAAATCGCTACCCAAAAAGACGAAATCAATGCTACGGGATTCGAAATTGCAGATAAGCCTAACCACCTACAATTTCAGTGGATATTTTCCAAAAAAAAAAAAAAAAACTGATTTTTTGGCTATATTGTTAAAAGTTCATTAAAATATTAGGCTAGATATGTAATTTTCCTTTTTTTTAGTATTTATAACAAATTAGTACAATAAATATAGTTAAAAATTATTATTATTGTTTATAATTTAACTTTATGAATAACATTTTTGAGATGGTATCGATTACTGTAGGTGATTTTTTGGACCGTTCGACATGTTCAGCCCTTTTGGTCTTTTTAACTGTTTTTGTGATATAATATTTTCAGTTTGTGAGATGAATAACATGATTCGAAAATAGATAAATAGATTCGCATTTTCTCTATTGTAAAGTTTTAAGTGGGGTTGTTTTGGCATTTGGAAAAGAGTGGTGGCGATTTTGAAATACTATAAAGTTGAGGGTTAACAATTTGTACGCCGCTGTTTTTTGTTGAAAATTAAGATGTGATGTCAGTTACGTATGGGAAACGTAACTTTACTAAATTTAGTATTTACCAAGAAACGCACAAATAATAAAATTGTCTTCTATCTATGTCTTATCATTTTATATTTAATTAACTATCTAATTAAAAATATATTAAATAAAATTAAATTGAATGATGGAACGATGACACGTGTCATAATGTTAGTAAGTATGAATATGTGTAGAAATAAAAGGTAGAAAACAATTTAATTTCTCATAATAAATAAATTTTAAGTTTTAAGGGAATATGACTTATTAAAGGGAATTTATTCACATCGGGATAACTATTTTTTTTTAACATATGATCATTATGATTTGCTGTGGTAGGTTATATCCGGTCATAATGATCATATATGAACACTTTTAACAAGTTCGTTACCTAGATGTGTAAAAATAATAATAATGATAAATACCCAAAAATGAACAAAATGACAAGTATAGTCCCTGTGGTTTGGGGGAATTTGTGCGTTTGGTCATTAACTTATTTTTTTTAACTCGGATGGTCTTTACTATTTGTTTTTGTTGCACGCTTGATCTCTGTCTTAACTAAGAAGAATATTGTGCTCATATTAATTTATTTTTTAATTATTTTTCTTATTTATGTATTTATTTTTTTATATATTTAAAAATTTTAATAGACCCCACATATTTGTATCTCTCACCCTAAACCTGAAACCACATTTGAGAAATTTAATCAGGGTCCCACCGGTTAACGTCCCATCTCTCACCCCCCCCCCCCCCCCCAACTTTTATTTCCTTTGTATATTTAGTAACGTCGTTGTCTTCACTATCCCTTCTTTTTTCGGTCCTTCAACTACGGCAAACCAACACCACAACCCACTGTCTCTTCATCGATTTTTTCACCACCACAACCCAATGCATCATTACTTCTATTTCCTTTCCATCTTTTGTGGTGTTGGTTTGCCGGAGTTGAATGACCGAAAAAAGAAGGGATGGTGAAGATGTTGATGTCACTAAAGATGGAAAGGAAATAGAAGTTTGGGAAGATGGGAGATAGGATAGTGACCGGTGAGACCCAGATTAAATTTCTCAAATGTGATTTCAGGTTTAGGGTGAGGAGATATAAATATGTGGGATCTATTATTTTTTTAAATAATATAAAAATAAATACATAAATAAGAAAATTAATTAAAAAATAAATTAATAAGGGCACAATAGTCTTTTTAGATAAGACAGGACCAAGCGCGCAACAAAAATAAATAGTAGAGACCATCCGAGTTAAAAAAAAAAATAGGGATCAAACGCATAAATTCCCCCAAACCATACGGACCATTTGTGTAATTTACTCTTACTTTTCGTTTTGTTAATATTTGGGTATGTGCCGAAATACTAGTACATTGTTTGGTATATTAATGAGAACGAAAAAAATGCACAAAGTCATAACAATTAATTTAGAGAAAATTCATCAAATGTCCAAAAGGAGGGGTGTTTGTAGCAAATGCCCATGAAAAACACAACTTTATTAAATGACCATGACTTCCTGCAAGGAGGGGCTCTACGGAAGTTCTTATGCTATGAGGAATTGAGATCGTTAAGGAAATGAGATGGTAGGGTTAATTTTGTAAAATCACCCTTTCTAAACCTGTTTTCTGAGTTTAGGGTTGCATAAGAAGAGCAAGTTTGGCCGTTTGGGGGAGGTTTTCCGCGGAACGAAGACGGGACGATGAAGGAATCGATCGATCGAAGAAATAGGAACGATAACTGGAAATTGATGGTAAGGTGATCGAGAAACTGCAACAAATACACAAAGATGTGTTATCAGATGGTTATGGAACTCATGTAAGTTATCATCATCCTTTTGAAATTGTATGAAACCCTAGCTTAACAATCGGCAAAATAAACGTAGTTTTAGAGTTATAATTGTTGTATTGAATCAGTTATATGTTCGTAATGGTGTATCGTAGTTAAATTGATAAGAAAATAGTTAGGAAATTCGGAATTTAGCCTAGGATAACCGAAGAACAGTTCCTCAAAGTTGTTTGGATGAAGAAGAGATCCTCAGAGGGCCTTTCTGCGGATCCATATAGCCCTCTTGGGATTTTTTTTTTAAAATGGTTATTATTTTTTTACGATTTGGACCATTTTTGAATGCACATTGCCATTTTTGAATATGCCAAAACTAAAAAAAAAAAAAAAAAGATTGAAATGCCCTTCTTCCAAATTATTACATAAATATTTCAAATTCCTTTAAACGATATAACAATTTACTTTGAAAGAGGAACAATTTCTATAAAAAAAATTAAAACAGGGACCAATTTCATCATTTAAAGGAATTGTTCTTCATCCAAACAGCTCTGAAGATCTGTCCCTCTTTCAAAAATTGTTCCTCTTCCAAAGTACATTGCTATAACGTCAAATTCCATAAGGATTGCAATTACGTCATTTACGGTCTTAGTTTGTATATAAAGAGAGACCGATCTTGGTTGCAACATTTATATAGTATAAATTATTAAATTATATAAAATTTAATGGGTTATTTTGTAAAACCTTGTTTCGAATCGTTTCATAATTCAGGGTCGTGACTCGAAGATTAATTGTTAGAAGGCTTCGGTCCTTGGGAAAAAGAAATATTTAGACCCCTTTGGTTGTGGATATTGAGTGTTTGGTTGGTGCTTTGGAACCCTAGGGTATATCATTAAAGTGATGATGTGGGCCTTTCATGAATTTTGGATTTAAGTTCGGAAGGTTTTAAGGCAAAGGAGAGTTGATTGGATTATAGAGTTTCTCATTAACTTTTTGTGGATATAAGGATCGTCGAAATCAGACATAGAACGAAGAAGTTATGGCCTTTGGAAGTTAGGTGGTTTTGGGGCTATGTCTAGTACGTTGGGCGTACAGGGAGTACACCAGGCGTACTAGGCTGGGTAACCGCGAATGGTCCATGGAGTATGTTGGGCGTACCTGGAGTATGATAGGTGTACTCCAGTCTGGTGCAAACCCTAATATTGAGCCTTTGGACCCTATTTAAGCATCATTAACTCTTAGAATCCTCCCCATATTCAGCCTCCATCCCCCTCAACCTGTAATCTCGAAACCCTGGACTTCCTTTGAGTATTCTTGAGCCTTTTGAGTGATTTGAAGTGTTCTTGGTGCACATTGAGGAGGAAGGAGCTCATTGAAGAAGTGTTGGTTAGCTTGGAACTTGTAGATCCAAACTTTGTTCATCTTGATCTACCTTCTGGAGGTATAAAGTTTTAATCTTGAAGACTTTTTCTTATAGATCTAGTTGGATGGTAATTTGTCATGTTTTGGACCCATGGTTGTGGTTCTTGTGAGTAGAAATTAATCCAAAACCTTTGAGCCTCATATTTGCTACTTGTTGAGGTCATTAAGTTATAAAGTTTGGATCTTGAGGAGTATTATTCTTTCATGCAAGAATTAGTGGCCTTTTTATGAAGTTATGAAGCTTGGGTTGTGGTTCGAGTCTCATTAAGACATGCAAAGGAGTAAAGTTGCTAACTTTACATATTAAGACTTTGTTTAGCAGTGGATCTGAGGTTTGAACATTGTGGGCTTAATGGATTAAGTCATTTGGATTGAGAGATGGGGACCGACCAGTATGTTGGGTGTACTCCAGAGTACGCTGCACGTACTGGGCTAAACATGCGCATGCTGGGTGTATGCCTGAGTACGTTGGGTGTACTTAACAACTGTTGACTTTTGTAGACATGTTGACTTTTGGTCAATTGTTGAGTGGCTTGGACTTATTGGGGGAAAATGGTCTTTTTCCCATTCTTGGAATTGTTGATTTCTTGACTCGTTTGATGGGTATTATCTTAATTATTAATAAGGATAATGGTTTTGGTTTGCTTAGTGTGCGTGGAGCCAAGGCCGGTCGGTTTATTTTGAGGGATCTGTACGAAAAATAAATAATGGGTCCCTAAATATGAACTTTGTATGTATAAGAAAAATTTATTAATACTAGGATAAGTCAATTATTGTTATAAAAATAATCAAAATAAATTAGCGACAACTTAATCAGACGTGAATTTAATTTCTGAATTAGTTGAAGAAGAGATTGGACAACACTCAAAACGATGTGCACTGCACTGAATTGATGACAAAGAAAGTTGTTCACTTTAATCGTACTAGTGAACTCCAATGACAATCTCCTAATATAGAGACAGAACACGAGTGCGATACGTAAAGATGCCTACGAAAATTGAAAAACGTAATCACATAAACAATTTGATTATTTAATGTTATAAAATATAATAAATTTAAAAGACAATGTGTTGTCATTTTTTTAAAGATGTTTATGGTCTTTTATTCTTTTTTATTTTCATTATATGTGTTAGATCGAAGCAAGTCTTTGCATATCTATTCTTAATAAAAGACTCTTTTTTTGTCCACATGTCATCTTTTTACAACTATGGTTTGACACGTGGCACAACATCCTGCATTTTTTTACAACATTTCCCGCTCATAACTCTTTAATGAAATCGGTAATATCCCTTGACATAAGGTATGTAAATTAGAATGTATTCTATTATCCCAACAAATCAGCAAAAAAAATCATCTACTTATTTGAAATTGAATAACAATAGGCAATAAATCAGCAAATCTAATTTTATCAAAAAGCTAAAGCCATTCTGTTAGGTAGCAGGTGCAATCGCCTTCTGCATCGGTGATGTAACAGTTTGCTTCGCTTTCTGCATAGGTTTGAAGATTCATTCTCTATCAGGTAATCATTTTTTTTTCTACAGTATGTGTGTGGTTCATTTTTTCTATCATGTATGTTTATTATTCGGTTTCATCCATATTCTTCAACAAATTCTATCAAAATTTGAAATTTCTTAACTAAATAAATCCCAAATTACATCATAAATAAATGATATGAAACCCAGATCTTCAATATCTTCAACGAAGACTCCAAGAATCAACAGATAAACACCATGCAATGATGTGTAATCATCCACTATATTGTCTTCATAACGTTCTTGTATCATCGGTATTTTATTTCATCGGTTTCAAGTTTATTTAGTAAAGGCTGCAGACGATGTTGTATAATTTTGTTGTTGTGAAGGTATCAATTTTCCTGCTATGCTCTATTATTTTTGGTGCCCTTCTCTATCATTTTTACTGCTATGGTGTTTTATTATTTTGCGACCAAAATAAATGGTAGCTTTCAAAGTGTATAAACTCGCACCAATCAATTTAGCATTTTTTGTATGTATATACAATTATTTGGTTATTTACTAAAATTGGTTGAAATCCAGATTTAGTCCCTACAGTTGTTTATGTTTTTTTTTCTCTCTATATATACTTAATCTGTTTATTAAAAGTCCTCATGGCATTTTACGACTTTGATGATACAGTGTTATTAGTTTATAGATTAATATGCAAATTACTATTCCACATTTTGATTTTCTTTCTTCAAGGGGTTTATCTTGATTGTTGCATACACAACTTTGGCCTAAACAACACTGATCAAACAGAGGTACGCATCTAGGTTTTTTAATTTGTTTAAGAGGTTTAAAAATAAGAATATTACTTTATGTAATTTACCGTTTTACACTTTCTTGTCTATAAATTTATTTATAATTAAGCAAAAAAAAGAAGCTCATAATACAAAAAATGGCTCAATCTTATCATGGAAACAAACATAAGATCGGACACCGTCAAATAAGGAAATAATATGAATTTTTGATTTTCCATATTATTCTCATTTTTTGAATTTTAAATTCCCTATTATTCTCATTTTTTGAATTTTAAATTCTCATTTTTTGAATTTTAAACATAGGATCGGACACCGTCAAGTACCAATGTTTTAGTTTCACATTATTCTTATTTAAGCATTGTACATTTTAAGTGCAATTTCATAATTCTAGTTTCACTTTACAAATAACTTCTTAACCTTAGAAAGTACAATGTTATTTTCAGTTTGTCTATGAAACTACAATGCTATTTTTTGTTTTGCTTATGAAAACACAATCTAATTTCTATTTTGGCTATGATACTACTTTTTTTTTGTATACACACAGAATGTAAATGACCATTTTATCCTTTTTATTTTTTCAATAACATTATACTAATTTTGGCTAATAACATTAGGGATGGCAAAAAGCCCCATACCCAATGGGGAACCCGAAACCCGCACCCGTTTTGACTAGGGAATCCCCAGGTTGACCGGGGATGGGGAATACCCAATTAAAAAAAGTGGGGATGGGGATGGGGATATGGATACCCTTAATCCCCGACCCTGGACCCGCCCCGACATATATTAATATATAAAAATAATACAAAACATATATTTATAGTATAGTTTATAATACATAAAATTTGATCTAACTAACCTAACTCATTAGTAATTACTTAGTTGAAAATATACTTTTTGCCTTTTCTTTTATCTAATTTAAACTCGTGTATATATATATTTTTCTCTTTGATTGATCTATTTTACCTTAAATATCAATCTGATAATTTTTTTCTACTTGATTTTTCATGTATGTATTTAAATTTGGTAGAAAATTTATTTATATTTTTTTTGCAATTTATGGGTACTTTTATATTTTATAAAATCTTTAAACTTATGTTGGTAAAATTGAAATATAGAGTTTTTTCTTACGTAAAAGTTTGCATGTTAAAAAAGAAAAAGAAATCTCCATTTCCCCGTTAGGGATCCCCAGTCCCCGTTGGAGGTGGGGATGGGGGTTTATTTATATTCCCCGATGGGGATGGGAAATGGAATGAGGATTCGGTGATGGAGATGGGGATTGGGGTGCCCTGTGTTCCCCGCCCCCGTTGCCATCTCTAAATAACATCAATGGCAATTATATTATTGTCCTTTTTTAACTAAAACAAATTTACAACTAATAGCAATGTACTTTGAAAGTATATTGCTGTAATTTGTGAAACTTCATGTAACGACCCAATTTTCACGTCAAAAAATTTCGTTTTAAAACATTACTTTAGAAGACTTTAATAATTAAAACATTGTTTGATCAAACCATGATACAACGTAAACCGTGTCTAAAAGTCAAATCATATAACCAATCAAAATATCAGAGTATAAATCCCAGAGAATCTCGTAAATGCAGAAACCAGAGAGTGTATGTGTGACATGCTGCTACCGCGCCGACTCCTTTCCCCTAGCTGAGGAGGTACCTGAAACCAAAACTGAAAACCGTAAGCACAAAGCTTAGTGAGTTCCCCCATCGTACCACATACCAAATAATCTCATAACATACATATATTGTCAGGCATATCTGGGTGCCCGACCTTCCCCTTCGGCCCTCTCGACCGGACATTGCCTAGCATATCTGGGTGCTGGCCTCCCCTTCGGTCCTTTCGACCGGATACTGCCGAGCATATCTGGGTGCTGGCCTCCCCTTCGGCCCTACCGACCGGATACTTCGGGGACTATCTCCCCCCTACAGTCACTAGCACATATCATCATATCATACTAGCACATAACATAACGCAGGCAATACCTAGATGAATATCACAGAGACAAACATATACAAATAACTCCTACTGGTGGGCCGGCATTGTGGCCGCAGACCCACCACTACTGGAAGGTAACTCACCTCGAAGTAGCTGCTGATCTGATCGGGAACTGACTGCCTAATGCTACTGCTGCTGCTCCGGAAATCCTTCGGCTGCAATTCCCACAACATACTCAGTCAAATACTGCTAACTGTCCTTTGGGTAAAATGACCATTTTACCCCTGATCATGACCTAAGTCAATAATCAGAGTCAACTTTTAGTTGACCCGACTCGCCGAGTTGGCTTTCCAACTCGTCGAGTCCCTACCCAAACGATTGCCTGAATCCCGATCCTACTCGTCGAGTTAGGCGACGACTCGACGAGTTCACCTTCTAAACCGATATTCAAGTCCTTCATCCTACTCGCCGAGTTGTATGAACAACTCGTCAAGTTCATCTTCATCCGACGAACACTTATGCTAAGACTCGCCGAGTTGTATGAACAACTCGCCGAGTCCATCTTCATCCGAAGAACACTTATGCTGCGACTCGCCGAGTTGTATGAACAACTCGCCGAGTCCATCTTCATCCGAAGAACACTTATGCTGCGACTCGCCGAGTTGTATGAACAACTCGCCGAGTCTGTTCTTGGTCTAAGGAGATTGTCTTGAACTCGCCGAGTCAGGGCATTGACTCGCCGAGTACCTCCATGGATGAGTTCAGCTTCCGACTCACTAAGTCACACCCCGTGACTCACTGCCCACTCGACACTACGAAAAGGGGACAAACTCGGAGACTCGCGAACAGACTCGCCGAGTCATATGAACGACTCGCCGAGTCGTTGCCATGCACCCACTAATTACACAGATTTGCTCGATTCCAGTCCATGTCATTCACAGATCTGGACTTCTAGGACACGAATCACACGTAAAGTTTCCAACTTTACGTGTGGATATTCACTAATATGGATTTTAGGGCTCAAAATGCCTCAAAAGGGTAGATATGGGGTGAACAAGCAACATGGGGCCATAAAGCTAACAGATCTGAGCTCCTGGAGCTCAATCTTGCCTAGATCCAGAGGACAAACATCTTATTACGACATATAATGCACATACAAGCTTGGGGACTTGTCCAAGAAAGACCTAAATGAAGTACTAAGCATAGAATCATGGGGAAAATGGGTTATACCTCAAAGGAACTGCTGGAAGAACACAATAATGCCTGGATGGCTTCCCTTCTTCTGGATCTACTTCCTTCCTCCTTCAAAACCTTCAAAAGTACACAATAAAGCTTCAATTCCTCAAAGAACAAGCATAAACGAGGGTTGGGAGCTCTGGAGAGAGAATGGGGGCTGGCCTGGGGCGGAGGTGTTGCTTAAATAGGGTGCAAACCCCTGAAACTTAGGGTTTCATCCAACAGCTGTGACTCGCCGAGTCCAGGATATGGACTCGCCGAGTCGCCAACTTAAACGTGTCCCGGGTCCCGCATCCACTCGGCGAGTCGGACCTATGACTCGCCGAGTCCAAGGCTAAAAGAAAGGAAATACTCAAATAACATTTACGTACCAGGAACCGGGTGCTACAAATCTCCCCCACTTATTTTAGACTTCGTCCTCGAAGTCTGCTGCTCGATCCTGAAACTGATGGGTTTTGGTCATAAGACATCCTATGTGCTCATACAAACCCTAAAGCTCGGATCTAGGTTTCTCTATTGTACATACTTTGAATCCAAGACTTGAACCCTAATTCTAGCATATGGAAATCGGAATTCACATGTAATTAGGTTTAAGAACATACCTTGATTGTTATATAGCAATAACAATCCAATTCCTCCTTGAATTGACCTTGGAAAGCAAAGAGTCACAAGTGTCACTCCTCTAATGGCTTACAAACACCATAAGCAAGTGGAGAAGGTATAAAGAGAGAGGAGGGAGGTTAGAATTCGTATCTAGGACTTCTTGGGAAGGGATTTTTTCACGAATTCATGACCTTGGGGTTGTTTATATAGGTGTAGAGATAGGGTTTCAGTCATTATCCTTATCTAGTTGATTATCCATTAAGCAACCAATAAGATAATCCTTGAATCCTTATCATACTCGAATTCTAAGTGATTATCACTTCAAATTCGTCCACCATATATATAAGATAATTCTTACCTTATTTTGTAACTATCACATAATTACAATTCAGCCCCTCTAGTTTAATTAATTACACTTGATCACAAAATTAATTCTCAATTAATTATTGACCAATATTAATTAAACAAATATGATTTCTCCTTTAATATATTATCCTTATAACATATTAATAAATCATATTATCCTCTCTTTCTATTTATTTCTCCAATCAAGTTGCTTTGGTGAAGGCAACCCAAAAGGACCATGCACCATCGGGTCAAGTACATACCAAAATAGTTATGGACTTAGACACTAATCCAACAGTCTCCCACTTGGATAAGTCTAATAACTATTTTGCGTATGACTTCGGATCCCGATCTGCAATCGTAGCTTTCCAAAGACGCTGTCAACTCTGATCATATCAGATATGTGTGTCCTTAGATAAGGGATCATATATTCCTCCATTCTAGATATCGTATGATATATGATTTCAAATCATTCTCTTTGTACTATATCTCGATTTCTCATTTATGACGATTGACTAATTGAACAAATCAAATTAGCCCTAGCCCGGCCGAGCATTTACGTTTGTCATCACTAAACCATCGAGGGGCCCAAAGATATCGCTTTTATCCTACTTTGGATAAAAGGAATGGATAAACTTTGATACAATGCTTGCTTGTACTCACGCACCGAATCACACACAACAATATGTTTTATAACACCAAGTTACTGGTGCGTTTACATATTATCAATGTGTAACCGATTTGCACGATACAACTCACACATCTCGGTTTCAAGAATATAAGATGTTATCGTCTCACCAATCACTCGTGATACAATCCATGGAGTGATCCAAGTGAGCGTGGGTCTAATCCAATGCTCAAATCACATTCATAAGCACTCATGAACGTTGCAGCAAACATTTGCTTATGTCTAATACTTTTCTAGATATTCCACACACCAATTCACGACAGTCTTCATTCATATCTACTTCCAACATATGAATGACTGTGGCCCGTTTGAATAATTCGATTATTCTTAATAAACTCAATTATTCTGGAAGTCAAAACATGCAAATGTGAAACACAAGAATAATACTAATCCCATATGGCCTCACCCCTTTGAGCATAAATAAAACTCCTTTTATTTATCACCATATCGATTACTCATTATTTGTCGTTTCGGGTAATCAACTTCTTACTTGAATTACAACACTTGTCCCATGCTCCTAGCATGCACACAATGTTTACCTATGGTTCTTACTTTGTGAAATAGATCACATTGAACACATTTCCAATCCTTCTCATTTCACAACTCCAAATCCGTTTTTCATAAGTTAAAGAATATCAAATTCTTGTTACTTATAGAATATGCTAGATTCTAACATTCTATGCAACTATCCTTTCATAATGTCACCGCACTAAAGTCACAAAGACTATTGCCAATGATATTACAAAGTCTTCTTTCGAAGATTGTTACAAGACAATTCCATAGATGTGATGTCTCTCACTCAAAGTACTTTCTTTGAACATCCTTTTGCATAGAAGTTTCTAATCTAGTCATAGATTTCTCAATATTCAATTCCCAATATGGACACACTTCCATATGTTCCATATGACAACTCATTCTTAATAGAATCTTATCTATTCATAATGATGCCGATATGGTCCATCCAATATGGAAACATTTCCATATTTTCCAATACTATACTTCCAACTACTCACAAGCGACCAATCCTCTTCGAACTTGGATTGTCCTTTGATAGTTGTTTAATTATTTTAGTCAAAACCAATTCTAGTCCCTTTTCCCTCTAAATGCGCTCGACATTTGGAAAATTTTAGAATGGTCAAACATTAAAGCATTTGCAATCGATCCTATACCCGAAGCGTATGGGACACGACGCATAATGTTTTATTTGCTATGTTCTCAAAATTCGAATTGTGAAGAGGGATGCCGTAATCATAATCGAAATTTTAAGAACACACTTTGTACCTTTGACTAAATTTTATTAACATTTCTCAACCTAAACCTTTAGATTTGAAATGAAGCATAATATTCTCTCCCTTAATTATAGCAAAACAACTCTTCAACTATTGCGACTTTGCAAAGTATGACTCTTGTTTTCTATAATTAATATTGCTAACCTTGCAATACTTTCCTTAATAATCATACAATCATAACTTTTATGCTCCCACTATCATGATGATTATTATAAAACATAACACTTATGCTCCCACTAGCTTCGACATGTATTCATAAACATCTTAACTTTCAGAAAACAATACTTATTGAATTTCTTAAGTTCATGTTTCTAATACTTAGTGCTTTGATAATCCTTTATCAATGCTTCTTGAACTTATACACCTTTGCCTTCGATAGTTCACATGTGTGTCTAAACAATTAAGACTAATTGCCAAACCTCACAATTCAAATTATGGAAAGGGATGCCGTAACCATAATCGAATTCGAGAATGCAATTTTACAATCACTATCTTCTTAAAATCTGTCTTAGTGAAAGCATTTCCTCACAATCATTTTCATGAAGGAGGAAATCTTATGACACTTAGATTTTAAACGGTGTAAATGTTCCTATCCATGTGAATTTGTCAAAACCAACGTTTACGACAAATTCAAACTCATATGGATCGAACTTTCTTAATCTTGATTTCTTGCCTCATGGTAGCACAGCTGCCCACCACGTCTTCCAAGTAGTTAAGCATCTCACCCTTTCTTATCAATGTACCTTTCATTGATTAAGGTGCCTTGCCTTTTATGCATTCAAGATGAGAACTCATGGAACTCATATGCATAATTAACTCAATTGGAACAGCACATAATCAAAATAATGTCAATACGATAGGTTGTCAACCTCAACTCGTGTGCTAGTGATGATTGGTAAGGTTTATTTGATTTGTTCTTGAAACTATTCAAGACCATTAAGACTCCCACTGACTCCTTGACATATACGATTCTTTTGTCAATAACCATTTCTTGACAAACAAATATTCAAGAGTTAGTGTAGCTTTTATCAAAACACTTCATAAATTGGTACTAGTTGGCCTTTGTCTTATTCAAGACATCACAACTTCCTACATTTGATGAATGTTATAAACCTTTAATACTTTTCACTCATTGTCACAATCTTAACTTTAAGACTTGTTATTGGAACGAAGTATGATAGACTTCTTGATTTAACCATTTCTTCAATTCTTGATTCCTCTTCTTAGACATACAATTGTACTAAGACTCACTTAGAGGATCAATTGAGATATGGTTCTTAATCATTAAGACCTATCATAAAGCATAAAAGGTACTCTCCCATCTTCTTAGAATGGAGAAACTTTTATCTTTCTGCCTACTTGATTCTTCTTATTCGTTCTGCTATTGATCTAAACCCTTTAATCAATTCAGAATTACACTTAATCTTGTAAGTATAATCATATTTACTAAACCTTTAGTAAATCATGACGAATATCTTTTGTTACTCTTATGGTGGACTTGATCAACACGCAACTTTTTGTGCTCGATCTCCTAGTCCTTCACTTGACACTTTATCAACGAACTAGTCTAATTTCCAAATATGAAATTTCTCATTCATCATGCAACCAAGTTGCGTGATTCCAAATTTCTGTCCAATTGAAACTTGGGCGATGAGAAACTCTCCCTATTTGGTAAACTCTCGACTTTCCATAAATAACATAATAAGAACCAAATCTATTATAGAAACATTTTAACATCAATTTTTCATACACGCCATTGCAAGGATAAACAAATAAAATTTAAAATCAAAATTTATTTTATTGCGGAAAAAATTTGTCCTTACAATGCAACTCATTGAAAAACTTATGCTAATACATCTTTCTTAGCAATCTAACTCTAACTCTAAGTAGTAGCTTAAGAATCTAATCTTCTAGAAATGCAATCGAAATCCATTCCTTCATGGTTAGATTCTGCTCACTTCTTCCTTTAAGCTCCCGTTCTTTTGTTCGATTCTACAAAACATCAATTGTAATCTTATCACATTATGTATTAAGAATCTAGAACAGAAGCTTAAAAAAGTTAGTTAGTGGATTTTACCTATATTAGAGCCATACGTTTCGACTCTCCCATCTCTTAGATCTCTTACGTAAATGGGGCAGCTTCGTCTCCAATGCCCTTTCTCTTGGCAATAAAGCAAATTGACTCTTTTTGGAACGGGACATGGAACTACTTCAGACATTGCCTTTCTATTATGATCAAACTTTTCGATCATAGCATGTCTTTCGTTGCCATTGTCTATATCCATAGAGGTCTTAAAGGCAGATTCACCAATCAACTTTGTTTTTCCATTGCGCCAAACCATTGCTGATTCAGCAGCAATAAGCATATAGGTGAGATCTATAAGGGTCACGTCGCGGTTCATCATATAGTACTCTCTTACGAACTCACTATATGAGTTAGGAAGTGACTGAAGAACCCAATCAACAGCCATTTCCTCACAGACAACGGATCCCAACATTCTTAACCTATCAATGTGTGACTTCATCCCTAGGACGTGTGCACACACCGGCTTTCCTTCTTTATGTTTACTTGCCAAAAGGGCTTGAGTGATCTTGAACTTTTCAAGCCTTCGAACTTGTGGGTTAGGGAGAATAATCGGAGGAGGGGAGGAAGTGAAGTATGATCTCTTGTTCCTCGATCAAATCGTGGAATATCATCTTCATGTGGAAAGCTTGTTCTACGGGATTTGGGAAAACCATAGTTGTCGAACTTTGACATCTACAATACGGGAGAAAATGAATTCAAGTTAGTTGATTGAATGAGTCCTTAGCAAATCACCCAAATGAGATACTAAGGCTAGGACCCAACACAATATTCTACAACTCAGGAGAGGGATGTCGTAACCCTAATTGCAGAATATTTGAAGGTAAGTGAATGACGATTCACTAATTTCCACCATGAAAAACGAAAAAGAAATTTAATTTTTAAATCTATGAAAACTCCTAGATCCTTTGAGATTCATTGAACTTTCAATGGCATGTTTAAATCTCGATATGCCCCTCTTGTTTGTGACTGGGATGCCGAGGATCACAAAGCGGGTGTGAATAACCATGCAAACTTACATGGTGCCCTCACATGTTACAGTCACCTATTCGATGTGCCGGTAAACCACACACGCTCCACCAAACTATGACAAACATTGAGTCACCCTTTGCTACCTTTGCTTAGACCCATTTAGTGTGTCGGTTAACCACACACGCTCCACTAACGTCTTCGCAAGGGCACAAAGTGTAATTTCATGGAATTGCATCAATTCACTTTTGCCTAAGTAACTAAGATTGGGAATTTAGAAAACATTTAGTTACTTTTATACTTCATTATACTTATAAAGGAAGGTTTCGTCCTATCCTACCCGTTCGGCTAACGACTCTCCACTGGTCAAGAGTGCGGTGGGTAAGAGTGGATACCCATTCAATCGCCATTTTATAGACAATTTCCTTAAACACCCCTTATAGACCAGCTTCGTGAATGAGGCCTACTAATGGTAAGACTGACATTTACTCATACATATATATAATGTTAGACTTTTAATGTTATATATAGTATAGGGTGTATTTTACACTTTTAAAATATTAGGCGGTTCAATTTAACAATTATACTTTTAATTTACTTAAATTGTAAACCTAAACTTTTATGGATTTATTAAACCTCTTTAATTAAACACCTTAATTAGTTAATAAAACCATAAGGGTGTGATTTGAACTTTTTCAAAACTATACTTGAGTTTTAGAATTTAACATTCCTAATTAAACTTTTAATCAACTTTTAAATTCCAAAACTTGAGGGCAAGTTTTGAAACATTTCAACACATTAGGGATTAGAATTTAAATATGCATCAAAATTAAACTATTTAATCAAAATTTAAATTCCAAAACTTGAGGGCAAGTTTTGAAACCTTTTTCAAAACATTAGGGTTTCAACTATTTAAATTTCAAAACAACAAAACTTTTGGGGTTCAAATTTAAACTATAAAACCTAAAGGGCCAAATATGAAACTTTTCACAACAACAAGGATCAAATAACAAATAATTCAAATTAACATTTAATCACATAATTATCCATATTTGATGATTTCTTGCAAAATAATTTATCAATTTACTTAAAATAATTAATCAATTATCTTATAAGGAAACAATTATCTTATTAATTGATAAATATCTTCAATTAGAGTAAAAATATAGTCAAATATATCATATAATCGGATTAATATTAATATAACATGATAAGGTAATTATCCCAATGCAAAAACAGCAAGAAATCCCGAGATAAGCACTATCTGACGCACCGACTCGCCGAGTCACCCTCTGGAACTCGCCGAGTAGGGGCAACTCGCCGAGTCCATCAAGCAGAACACCAAAAATCGAATTTTTTAAACATATCAAGCATCAATACAATAGAAACCAGTCAAGGCTCTGATACCACTGATGGGTTTTGGTCATAAGACATCCTATGTGCTCATACAAACCCTAAAGCTCGGATCTAGGTTTCTCTATTGTACATACTTTGAATCCAAGACTTGAACCCTAATTCTAGCATATGGAAATCGGAATTCACATGTAATTAGGTTTAAGAACATACCTTGATTGTTATATAGCAATAACAATCCAATTCCTCCTTGAATTGACCTTGGAAAGCAAAGAGTCACAAGTGTCACTCCTCTAATGGCTTACAAACACCATAAGCAAGTGGAGAAGGTATAAAGAGAGAGGAGGGAGGTTAGAATTCGTATCTAGGACTTCTTGGGAAGGGATTTTTTCACGAATTCATGACCTTGGGGTTGTTTATATAGGTGTAGAGATAGGGTTTCAGTCATTATCCTTATCTAGTTGATTATCCATTAAGCAACCAATAAGATAATCCTTGAATCCTTATCATACTCGAATTCTAAGTGATTATCACTTCAAATTCGTCCACCATATATATAAGATAATTCTTACCTTATTTTATAACTATCACATAATTACAATTCAGCCCCTCTAGTTTAATTAATTACACTTGATCACAAAATTAATTCTCAATTAATTATTGACCAATATTAATTAAACAAATATGATTTCTCCTTTAATATATTATCCTTATAACATATTAATAAATCATATTATCCTCTCTTTCTATTTATTTCTCCAATCAAGTTGCTTTGGTGAAGGCAACCCAAAAGGACCATGCACCATCGGGTCAAGTACATACCAAAATAGTTATGGACTTAGACACTAATCCAACAGAAACAGCTCAGGATAATGCTCCATCATCTCGTCCACCGGTTCCCAAGTCCATTCCGAACCCTTGCGGTGCTGCCATTGCACCTTCACTAGCTCCACCCTCTTGTTCCTCAAATCCTTCGACTTCCTGTCGAGGATTGCGACTGGGCGCTCAATGTAATTCAGGTTGTCATCAACCTGAATGTCCTCTAATGGCACAACCGCTGAATCGTCCACTAGGCACTTTCGCAGCTGAGAAACATGGAAAGTGTGGTGGATCTGGCTGAGCTCGGCTGGTAGATCCAACCTATACGCTACCTTGCCCACCCGGGCTACGACCCTGAACGGTCTGATGAATCACGGGCCCAACTTGCCCCGCTTCCTGAATCGAATGACGCCTTTCCAAGGCGACACCTTCAGGAGAACCATATCCCCAAATTGGAACTCCAAGTCGGATCGACGCTTATCGGCATAACTTTTCTGCCGACTCTGAGCAGTCTGAAGCCTGCTCCGGACCTGCTGGATCCTATCGGTCGTCTTGAGCACCACTTCGGTGCTCCCCATGACCCTCTGGCCAACTTCACCCCAGCATATCGGGGTCCTGCACCTCCGTCCGTACAACATCTCGAAGGGAGGGTGGTCGATACTCGCGTGATAGCTGTTGTTGTAGGAGAACTCGGCCAGGGGAAGATAGGTATCCCAGCTACCACCGAAGTCTAGCACGCACGCCCGCAACATATCCTCCAAAGTCTGGATGGTCCGCTCGCTCTGACCATCCGTCTGCGGGTGAAAGGCAGTGCTAAAATGCAGACGAGTGCCCAACTCGTCATGGAATCTCTTCCAAAATCTGGAAGTAAAACGCACATCCCTGTCCGAGATCACCGATACTGGCACCCCATGCCATGCCACAATCTCCCTGATATAGATGTCGGCCAATTTCTCGGCCGATATGCTCTCCTGAATCGGGATAAAGTGAGCACTCTTGGTCAATCGATCCACAATGACCCAAATCGAATCCACTCCACGCGCGGTCGTGGGAAGTTTCGTGATAAAGTCCATCGTGATATCCTCCCATTTCCACAGTGGGATGTCCAACGACTGCATCTTGCCATGCGGCCTCTGATGTTCGGCCTTGACCTTCCTGCAGGTCAAGCAGTGCTCAACGTACCATGCCACATCCCGCTTCATGCAGGGCCACTAATAATCTAGACGAAGATCCCTATACATCTTGATCGCCCCGGGATGAATGGAGAATCGGGACTTGTGCGCCTCCTCCATCAAAATCTGGCGCACGCCTCCGTGATACGGCACCCACACCCTACGGTGTAGTGTCAAAAGTCCTCGGCTATCATAATCAAAGGAGGAAACCTGACCCACCACACGCTCGCTCTTCCGATGCTCCTCCTTGATAGCCTCCTGTTGAGCCTCCCGAACCTGCTCCAACAGGGGAGTCACCACGGTCATCCTCATGCAAACGTCCCTGATCGGCTCCGCCTTGCGGCTAAGCGCATCGGCCACCACATTGGCCTTCCCCGGGTGATAAAGGATCTCACAATCATAATCCTTCACCACGTCCAACCATCGACGCTGCCTCATGTTCAGATTCGGCTGATCCATGAGGTACCTCAAACTCTTGTGGTCCGTGTAGATGGTACATCGAACCCCGTAGAGGTAATGCCGCCAAATCTTGAGGGCAAAGACCACCGCCCCCAACTCCAAATCATGCGTCGGGTAGTTCGCCTCGTGAGGCTTGAGCTGCCTCGAAGTGTAGGCAATGACATGCCCCCTCTGCATCAGCACCGCGCCCAACCCAGAAATGGACGCATCACAATAAACCACAAAATCCTCTACGCCCTCTGGCAGGGCTAAGATCGGCGCCTCGCATAGTCTCTGTCTCAGCGTCTCAAATGCAGCCTGCTGCTCGGGTCCCCACCGAAAGACCACGACTTTCTTCATCAGCCGCGTCAGGGGTACGGCTATCTTGGAGAAATCCTGGATAAATCTCCGATAGTAGCCTGCCAATCCCAGGAAACTCCGAATCTCAGATGGAGACTTCGGAACCTCCCATCTCATCACGGCCTCGACCTTGGCCGGATCGACCAGAATCCCGTTCTGATTGACGAGGTGTCCAAGAAATTGCACCTCGCGCAACCAAAACTCACACCTGGAGAACTTGGCATACAAGCTCTCTCTCCTTAGGGCCTCCAACACCTCTCTCAGATGCTCCTCATGTTCCTCCCGAGTCTTGGAATAAACCAAGATATCATCGATAAAGACTATCACAGACCGATCCAGCATCGGTCTGCATACGCGGTTCATGAGGTCCATGAACGCGGCAGGAGCATTGGTGAGCCCAAACGGCATCACCACGAACTCATAATGGCCATAGCGCGTCCGAAACGCGGTCTTCTGCATATCCTCCTCCCTAACCCTCATCTGATGATAACCTGAACGCAAATCAATCTTGGAGAACCAAGATGCTCCCTGAAGCTGGTCAAAGAGGTCATCAATCCTCGGAAGCATGTAACGGTTCTTCATCTTTACCTTGTTCAGCTCCCGGTAATCTATACACATCCGATGCGACCCGTCCTTCTTCTTCACAAATAGAATCGGGGCTCCCCAGGGCGAACTGCTCGGACGAATAAATCCCTTGTCTAGAAGCTCCTGCAGCTGCGTAGACAACTCCTGCATCTCGGGAGGAGCCAACCGATACGGTGCCTTGGCTATCGGAGCCGCACCAGGAACAAGGTCAATCCTGAACTCCACCTGTCGCTCTGGAGGTATCTTAGGAAGCTCCTCTGGGAAAACATCTGCAAAGTCTCGGACCACTGGAACCTCGCTCACTGTCGCTTGACCTGCCTCCCGGGTATCCATCACATACGCGACATATCCTGCGCATCCCTGCTGAAGGTAGCGCCTAGCCCTCGCTGCTGAACATACAGCGGGTCCATACTGAGGCCTCTCACCATGAATCACTAACTCTCCCTCGCTTAGGGTCCTGACCCGCACTAGCTGCTGCGCGCAATCTATCACCGCCCCATTAGGGCTCAGCCAATCCATGCCTATAATCATCTTGTTCCCACGCAACGGAATGGGAACCAAATCTACCAAATAGCGCTCCTCGAACAAACGCAGCACGCAATCTCGAAATACCATCGATGCTCGCACCGATCGATCATCAGCAATCTCCACCTCCAAAGGGCAATCTAAATCGCCTGATGACTCATGAAACTTCTTGCTAAGCGCAAGGGAAACGAATGATCGGGATGCACCCGAATCAAATAACACCTGAACTGGGAGGCCGTTCACATGGAACGATCCTAATGCATACATATACATACAGAACACATATCAATAACATAACATCATAAAAATAAGATAAAGGGAAAGAATCATACCCGTCACCACATCGGGTGCGGCGCGTGCCTCTTCGGCAGTCAGCTGAAATGCTCGGCTCCTCACCACTGGAGCCTCTGCCTTGCCCTGTCGGCCATCCGTGATCCGCAGGGTCGCTGGAGCTGGCGCCTTCACCGGCGCTGAGACTGTCAACTGGGGGCAATTGGCCTTCTTGTGGCCCCTCTGGTTGCAGTGGAAACACAATAACTCTGATGTCTGAATGACTGCTGCCGGAGCAGTGCAATCCCTGCTGATGTGCACAGTCTTGCCGCACTTGTAGCAGCCTGATGATCCTATCTTACACGCCCCCTCATGCGCCTTGCCGTATTTCCTGCAGCGTCCCCGTCCTTGTTGGCCTTTCGGCCCCGCATCAAATCCCTTGGGCTTCTTCCCCGAAGCCCCTCCTGACTGACCCTCTTCTGCCTTCCGCTTCCGGATGTGCTCCAAATCTATCTCCCTTTCCCTCGCCCTGGCAATCATGGAGTCCAGGGTAGGGCAAGCCGAAAAGCTAACATGCTCCCGGATGTTAGCTCCTAGCATATCATGATAACGAGTCCTCCTCATGTCCTCATCACCAGCATACTGGGGCACCAACAAAGCCTTCTCCCGGAACTTGGCGGTGATCTCCGCCACAGTCTCCGTCGTCTGCCTCATGTATAGAAACTCCCTGGCCAGCTGCTGAAGCTCGACAGCCGGCGCAAACTCTGCCCTGAACCTGGTCACAAAGTCCGACCAGGTCATAGCCTCGATAGCTGAGGCTCCCAACGAGTCACCCACTGACTCCCACCAATCCCGGGCTCGGTCCCGTAAACACCCTGCTGCATACCTCACCTTCGACCCCCCGGGGCAGAAGCTAGTCAACTGGGCAGACTCGATGTCTGCAATCCATCGCCTGGCAGCAATGGGGTCTTTCACCCCATGGAAATCCGGCGCACCACTGCCCCTGAAGTCCTTGAAGGACAGTGTGCGAGATCCTGACTGGCTAGATGCCATGTCACTCCGGAATGCCCAAAGGCGATCCTCCATCAACTCCATGATCCCTTCCTTGATCGACCCAAAGAGGATGGGGGTCGACTCAAGGATGCCTCTGGTGATCTCTGACGCGATGAACTCGCGTAGTCCCTCATCAACCGGCTCGTAACCTGATCCCGAACCTGACCCCTCTCCTGAACTGCCATCTACCGGCCTCGATCGAAGTACCACCATTCTGCAGTACATCACAACAATCATTAGTGATACTGATACTTCGTGAGGGATCACAACTACCTACAAGTTCCCTGGTCTTATCTTGGCCTTCCTTGGTTCGGGTACGGATCCTCTACTTTCAGTAGTACGGGCCCATACTACCTTCCACATCTATCCGTACCTTCTTCAAGGAATGCCTCGATTCCACCAGATCCCTTTCACTACTGCTGATCACTGCTATACTCATCCTAGGCTTGCCCTAGGGAAATCTCTAATTCCACTCTAACCAGTCCTCAGCTGCTGCAGGCCTCCTTGTAATGCCAATTAGCCATTACCCGAATACCATCACATGTGACGAGGCTCAGATAATCCTTCGAGTACCCGACTCGTCCCTACAACGGTTGGACTCAAACAAGAGCTGCGCAGTAGGATCAAATCCGACACTCTAAGATTATTCAACCCTGATCACATGTGACGTGACGCATTCGCCTAATGGCTAACACCCATTATTCAGAGTCCCACGTAGCACGGAGCAAGCAGCATTCAGATAAGGGTAACGATCTCAATTAACTCTATCTACTTTCAGGAACTGAGCTAGCATTTAGTGCTAAGCTCATACTACTAGGCATAACCTAATCAGGCTATCCTACTTACTGTCTACTCAATATCTAGCATGCAATTTTCATACAACTGAAACACATAGAGTAGGCACATAAGGCATCACTCCTAGATCCTTAGTCCTATTCTAGCATGCTGTTCTACAAAAGTTGATAAACATAACATAAACTTGTATGGGTACTTTGGGGAATACTTACTTGAGCTCGGCCGGTCGCGCACATCACACACTTCGTTCTTTCTCAAACTCTTTTCTCAATTTTAGAAAACATTTTCTTTTAGAAAATCATTTAATCCCTCGATTTGAGTTCAGACACTCCCGAAGGTGTGTCCGAATCCCTCAAACCAGGGCTCTGATACCAACTTGTAACGACCCAATTTTCACGTCCAAAAAATTAGTTTTAAAACATTACTTTAGAAGACTTTAATAATTAAAACATTGTTTGATCAAACCATGATACAACGTAAACCGTGTCTAAAAGTCAAATCATACAACCAATCAAAATATCAGAGTATAAATCCCAGAGAATCTCGTAAATGCGGAAACCAGAGAGTGTATGTGTGACATGCTGCTACCGCGCCGATTCCTTTCCCCTAGCTGAGGAGGTACCTGAAACCAAAACTGAAAACCGTAAGCACAAAGCTTAGTGAGTTCCCCCATCGTACCACATACCAAATAATCTCATAACATACATATATTGTCAGGCATATCTGGGTGCCCGACCTTCCCCTTCGGCCCTCTCGACCGGACATTGCCTAGCATATCTGGGTGCTGGCCTCCCCTTCGGTCCTTTCGACCGGATACTGCCTAGCATATCTGGGTGCTGGCCTCCCCTTCGGCCCTACCGATCGGATACTTCGGGGACTATCTCCCCCCTACAGTCACTAGCACATATCATCATATCATACTAGCACATAACATAACGCAGGCAATACCTAGATGAATATCACAGAGACAAACATCTACAAATAACTCCTACTGGTGGGCCGGCATTGTGGCCGCAAACCCACCACTACTAGAAGGTAACTCACCTCGAAGTAGCTGCTGATCTGATCGGGAACTGACTGCCTACTGCTGCTGCTGCTGCTCCGGAAATCCTCCGGCTGCAATTCCCACAACATACTCAGTCAAATACTGCTAACTGTCCTTTGGGTAAAATGACCATTTTACCCCTGATCATGACCTAAGTCAATAATCAGAGTCAACTTTCAGTTGACCCGACTCGCCGAGTTGGCTTTCCAACTCGCCGAGTCCCTACCCAAACGATTGCCTGAATCCCGATCCTACTCGTCGAGTTAGGCGACGACTCGACGAGTTCACCTTCTAAACCGATATTCAAGTCCTTCATCCTACTCGCCGAGTTGTATGAACAACTCGTCGAGTTCATCTTCATCCGACGAACACTTATGCTAAGACTCGCCGAGTTGTATGAACAGCTCGCCGAGTCCATCTTCATCCGAAGAACACTTATGCTGCGACTCGCCGAGTTGTATGAACAACTCGCCGAGTCTGTTCTTGGTCTAAGGAGATTGTCTTGAACTCGCCGAGTTAGGGCATTGACTCGCCGAGTACCTCCATGGATGAGTTCAGCTTCCGACTCACTGAGTCACACCCCGTGACTCACTGCCCACTCGACACTACGAAAAGGGGACAAACTCGGAGACTCGCGAACAGACTTGCCGAGTCGTTGCCATGCACCCACTAATTACACAGATTTGCTTGATTCTAGTCCATGCTATTCACAGATCTGGACTTCTAGGACACGAATCACACGTAAAGTTTCCAACTTTACATGTGGATATTCACCAATATGGATTTTAGGGCTCAAAATGCCTCAAAAGGGTAGATCTAGGGTGAACAAGCAACATGGGGCCATAAAGTTAACAGATCTGAGCTCCTGGAGCTTAATCTTGCCTAGATCCAGAGGCCAAACATCTTATTACGACATATAATGCACATACAAGCTTGGGGACTTGTCCAAGAAAGACCTAAATGAAGTACTAAGCATAGAATCATGGGGAAAACGGGTTATACCTCAAAGGAACTGCTGGAAGAACACAATAATGCCTGGATGGCCTCCCTTCTTCTGGATCTACTTCCTTCCTCCTTCAAAACCTTCAAAAGTACACAACAAAGCTTCAATTCCTCAAAGAACAAGCATAAACGAGGGTTGGGAGCTCTGGGGAGAGAATGGGGGCTGGCCTGGGGCGGAGGTGTTGCTTAAATAGGGTGCAAACCCCTGAAACTTAGGGTTTCATCCAACAGCTGTGACTCGCCGAGTCCAGGATATGGACTCGCCGAGTCACCAACTTAAACGTGTCCCGGGTCCCGCATCCACTCGGCGAGTCGGACCTATGACTCGCCGAGTCCAAGGCTAAAAGAAAGGAAATACTCAAATAACATTTACGTACCAGGAACCGGGTGCTACACTTCACATTATTTCATGTTTTCTTACAATCAAAGTTACACTATTTTTTTGTTGATATTTTATTTTATTTTACTGTCAATATAATGATTATAAAAGTAACAATCGTGGTTTCCACGGGTTATAACCTAGTTATTAAATAAAGGAGTGGCTTTAACTGTTTTCACTCAATATGGGCTTTTCTAATGCATCAACATGGGTAAAAAAAGAAGAGAAATTGATGGTAAAAAAAAAGTGAATAATTAAAAAAATGATTCTGCACCAGGTTGGAAATCTAGAAAAACTATAAGACTACAAATAGGAGCAACATGGATTCGAACGATGATCGTTTTTAAAGGTAAATAAAAAAAGGCGTCTCACTTTGCCGATGCACCAGAAAGAATTTTTCAAATAATTTTCATAAATCTGATATATATTTATATGTTAAATAAACAATTTGGCTAAATTCTGGGACCTCGTTTTTTCGGGGCCCTGTGCGGTCGCACACTCGGCACTCCCTTAGGGCCGGGACTGCATGGAGCTTTCTTAACATCGACTCGTGGGAATAGTTGGTTATCGACTGATTGAGGTGAGTTTCCTCATTGTACCCGTGGGTCGAAGACACCGATGCCGACCCATTAGGATTTGTTATGCTAGTTGTCTTTGTGACTCTTGCATGGTATGTTGGAATAGGCCTATTGTATAACGGGCTAGGCCCATTTGTATCTTGGGTTGGGCCCCTGGATCCAGAAGGGCTAGGCCCAATGTATGTTATGTAGGATGGTAGCTGTCTCTATGACTCTTGCATGGTATGTCGGGCTGGGCCCATTGTATGAGGTCTAGGTCCGTTATGGTGGGTTGGGCCCAATATGAGGGATAGGCCCAATGATATGTATGGTATGTGGTATTTTGTGGAACTCACTAAGCTTTGTGTTTACAATTTTATGATTATGGTTTCAGGTACTTCCGGTTCGAAGGGGAAGAGTCCGACTTGATCACGACACATCCACCCATGTTTCCGCAACTATATGATTTTAGGATTGTACTCTGATAACTGTTTTTATTCTGAATTACTTTTGAATGATTGGAAAAATGATAATTGGTGTTTCTGGTTGAATTATAAATGAAATTTTTACCTTACAATTTTTAAGATGTTACATATCTTTTAGATTTGTATATAAACATTTATGTGTATATGTGTTATCTTTGTAGCATAGTATACATGGATGATCTACACAATTAACTTTTAAAGCGGTGGCGGGGACAATCTGTGGTGGGAAGTTTGTTTCCTTTACTTTACTATTTGGCATGTTGCCCTTCTTGCGGTGTTTCAATTTTAACTTGTTTGTTTGGCATTTCTTTTGTTTGTCACGCCGGTACCCTTATAACACAGATGGTGCCAATGTTGTTACGAAAAAATCCAGGTTCATGTTTATCTTTATCACCTAAAGGTCTCAGTCTAATAAGCATCAGGGAATCCGCTCTCCATAAGATAAACAAGTGTTACGTCAGACAACCATACCGAGGGTTGGACCCCGGTATAGCTCTCCGATGCCTAAGTTAGATTGCAATTTTTAGTGTTGCCTTAATGTTATATACGATTTTTCTTGCCTTACCTTGTTCCCTGATGTGTGTAAAACCCACTAGTTTTAAACCTACTTTTAATTATCAAATAACACACAAAAGGCAGTGAACCTATCAAATGTGGTATAGTTCAAGCAAGTAGGGTATCGAACACAGGGAACGGCAAATTAAATACTAAAAACTAATTTATCTAATTCAACTAATAAGTAGTGGTTTTCTCTAGTTTTACAAGACTAGAAACTTACTAATTATTACTAATTAAACTAGAAAACAAAGACTTGATTAGATTCAATAACGGAGAAGTACTTCTATTTAGTTCAACTTAATTGATCCTATGGTTGATTTCAAGGTAAAAGTGCAATGGATTAATTCTTTTTCTAGTTACCGATTCATTTGATTAATTCCGTATTCACTTCATTAATCCTTAGCAAATAAATCAATTTAAACAATGGCCAGTTGTCTATTTCAATTAAATTTACTAGATATAATATTCGGGTTAAGTTAGACTTGCAAATAGCTAATTAATTTATCTTTTAATTAACTTCTTGTTTAATGGTCATCTCACAAGCTTGCACATAAATTTACTTGATTTTCTTATTAATCCTAGTTTCATGTTCATTACACTAGACATATGACAAAAAGTGTTCACTAAGCATATGAGATTGATAACTAATAGATGTTCATGCTAATTAATTATCTCCCTACTAACAGAAAATCAATTGTCATTCATACACAAGGTTCTTTAGCAAGCTAAAATAACTAAATTAACCAACATAGAATTAATCCTACCAAGAATCAAACCATATTACCAATTTTGTATCCCCAAATAGAAGTTTAAAGAATTTAGCTCATAACTAAGGTAAATAACAGCAAACAAATAAGTTCAAGTTGCTTAATCATGTTGACAAAACAAAAGAAATAAATAGAATGGTGGAATTATGCCTTAATTACTCCCGGAATTGGATTCTAGCTTCCTTGGTCGACTTCTAGGGTTCTTCTGGCTTCTTATTCGCAGCTAAGCACTTCTGAATCGTCCCAGAACTTCCTGCTTTCGATCTGTGGAATTATCTTTAAATAAGCGGTCCGACTCGTCGAGTCAAGTGGTGACTCGTCGAGTCCCTCTCACATTCTACGTATCGCGATACCTATCTGGGATCCCGAGTCATTATCCTTCTGATTCCTCGACCGGACTCGTCGAGTAGATATATGACTCGACGAGTAGAAGCTTCTTTTTTAGTGTTTTTCTTCTTCATTCCATTCTCAATCTTCTAACCGCTTCTCTTGCTTCCTTTTGCTTCCGAGCTTCATCTTTGGACTGAAAAACATAATTTAACACTTTTAAGTACCTTTTGTCCATAATATGCGATAATTTAGCTAATATATGAATAAAAAACTATACTAAATACACACTAAATATGCACATATCATTCCCCTCAAGGATATTGTATCTCTAGGCTATTTATAGGTTGCTTGTTGTTAGAAAGGTTTATAGTTTTGCCCGATCCTTCATCTATTATCCGGTCTGTAAGTAACCACGTCTCTTGTCCTTTTCTTATTATTTTATTGTTTTGTACCATTCATTTTGCATGTTTCCTAGGATATGGTTCCGATACTTGTGTACGGTGTATTCGAATTTAGATTCATTCGTGACAGGCCGTGATGTTTTTATCGCCGAATTGGTAGGTATCGGGTCGGTTGTGGATTTTCTTGGACTACCAGTCTGGTATACCATTAAGCAACATATAAAATACTATAACAAACACTTTATTTTTCTAAGGCAACTTTATATAACCAAAATGCATGAAAACTTAGTTGTATAAAAATAACAATTATAAAAAACAAGTTGTCATCGAAAATCTATTTGGTGATTTCTTTGCCAAAAAAATACCAAACATATTTTCCAAAACCAAAGGTTATCAAACACTTAAATAAATCATTCTAAACATATATAAGAAGCTCTAATACTACAGATGAGTTTTGATTACTAAAAATCGATATTTTTTATAAAACAATTTTAAGAATGGCAAACACAAGACTTTAAAAATAACTAGTTTATTTTTAGATCATTTTAACAAAACCACCAAGAGGATCCAAATACATGAACTGGAAAGATAATCACAACCATAGAAAGTTAGAAAGATAATTTTTGAAGCCTTTGATCCTACTTGGAATTAGGGAGTTGATGAAGATAGCAAAAACTCAAGAATAAAGTTTCTCTACAATGTGTCGACCATTAAGAGTAAGGCACTTGGAATGCTAGTTCCGATCTTATATCAAGTACTTCTTAAGGCTTTAAGTGTTTATCACAAGTAAGCAGTAAAGGAGAATCACTTCTAAACATTATTTCTTTACTTCACTTCAAAAGACAAGAAAAATAGAGGGACAAAGGATGGATTCATCCATCATAAAAAAAAGAGCAAACAACTCACCAAAAATGCAAGCCCACACACTTCTTTTATAGTCCTATCTAAGTAAAACCTTTACCTTATATTAATATAAAGTAATAACTAGTCTTAGAAACATGGAGAGCAAAGGAAGGGGGTTGACAAGCAACCTCCCATGCTTAAATATAAAATTCGACCACATGGTCTTAATAAGAGGACAAAAAGTTAGGTTAGTTTCTTTAACTAAAAAGCTAACTAACTAGTAAGTCCATAGTTTACCAAAATGTTCAAAACATTGTACATGACTTAATAAATCATACTATATGATATAATAATTAGTTTTTTTCTCTTTGGTTATTTTTTTCACAAAACAATAATTATTCCCTAATTAAATACAAAGTTGATTTTATTTAGACAAAATTGCAGAAATGGTCCCTGTGGTATGCAAAATTTGGGGTTTTAGTCCAAACCCTGAGTTTTTTGGATTCATGGTCCTTTTTGAGTGGTTTGTATATGGAATTGGTCCCCGAACTTAACTTCCGTTAACTTGATGTTGTTAACCCCCTCATGTTCCTTTCACATGAGGATATGTTTGTCTTTTTACTTCTAAGGGATCATTTTTGCATTGATATAACAAAGTAAACTTTAGATTTTACCCACCGGCTGCCCTCCACCTCTTCTTCACCATTTTACCGTTGAGCACAACCCCAAATGTACCCACCAGCTAATCTTTCTTCCTCTACACTGTACCTCCCTTCTCTCTCTCGTTGTACATCTCCGGCGAGGAAAGAATTCGGGGAACCAAGGTTGTTGCCCCTATTTTAGTTTCTCTCTTTCCTCCCTCATTCTTCCCTGTCGATCAACAACTCAAAACATCCCCACGTTTGCAGTGGTCCTCGATTTTGGCTTCGATGAATGAGAGGAAGAAGAACCAGTAAACTAGCTGCCTCCGCCTTTCTCCCCTTGTGACTGATTAACTACTGCAGAACCACACTCCACCATCGGAGCTTCCTGATCGCAGCCTTCCATTCGTGATTTCAGCTTCTCCGAACTGACGAAGATGGAGACCTGTTCAAATAAGAAATCCTCCAATGCTTCAAATCAAACACGAACGAGAATTTTCGTGATAAAATAGAACCCCTGAAAACGAGATTTTTAGTGATAAAACAGTTTGAAGATGAGTTTTTTTTTGCATATTGAAATCTTGATTTTATCATCATGCTTGTCTAATTGATGGAACTCATCACAAGTATACCATGCTTCATCGATGGTGAACACACACACACCACCTGTTCGACCAAATGCCTCATTGCCTCTTCTTGACTTTCATTTTGCATTTTTGATTTACAGTACTACTCTAATGGAGTTTCAATGTTTTCTGGATTTGATTTGTGTTTCTTGTGTTTCTCATTTGTTTGTGATAAGAAACTTGAACAAGAGCAACTTTTTCTTTGTGCATCCCCAACAACAATAAGAAAGTTGAACGCATATGTGTTTTTTGATTTGAAATTAGTTAATTTTATTTTGAGGGCGAGTGCTTTTAGTAATCATGTGGACGATGTGTGTGTGGTTTTACTGTGTATTTTTCGTTGCAGGTTATGGAGATGAAGGTGGGTCGAGATCGAGAGGGAGAGAGAGAGATCTTTATTTTTTTAATCATTAAAATAAATAAATAGGTATTAATTCTTTTTTAAAAAAAGTGGGATATATTTTTTTTCAATGCAAAAATGGTACCTTAGAAGTAAAAAGACAAATATATCCTCATGCGAGAGGCACATGAGAGGGTTAACAGCATCAAGTTAACGAAAGTAAAGTTCGGGGACCAATTCCACATACAAGCCACTCTAAAAGGACCATGAATCCAAAAAACTCGGGGTTTGGACTAAAACCCCAAAATTTTGCATACCACAGGGACCATTTTTGCAATTTTGTCTTTTATTTATTAATAATCATATTAATAATAAATATTCAAATGTGTTAACTTGATAAAGATGTGACCCTATAGGATCATATGTTATTAGCAATATCATTCAATAATGATTCTTGAGCATATAGATCTAACCGAAGATTAATGAGGATCATGTCGATAGTTTTCATTATAGATCAACACAGAAGTGTGAATGTCTAATGAAAAAAAAACAATTTATTAGTATATCCTATAAGAAGCAAACCCAAATTGAGGAGAGTAACTATAAATTTTAGTTAGGTGCTTCAATTTGGTGGTGTAAATTTTTATTGAAAAATGGTTTATTGTTCTGTGGTCATGATGAATCGAGTGGATGGAACTTGATGGTGAACTTGAGATATATTATCACTCTTTGCATAAAGATGATCGGTTCACTAGTTTGAAGGGAATTTCCAACCTTTCTCATACGATGATAGAAACGGAGAAACATTGTTCTTATCCTAAGGTTCATATGTTCACTAGTTACACCAATGGTACTTATGGTTTGTGTTGACTTAATGATGACATCTATCAAAAAAACCTATACGAATGGCCCATATAATTTCATTTTATTGTATGGTTAGTCAATCAAATGTTAAATATAACTATTTAGACTGTATTGTCAATTTCATGCATTATCAGTAATTCTTATTCATTTTTGTGCTCGTGCATCGTTTTTCACTAATTTTCATTTTTATAGAATACGACTCAATAAACTGAAAGGTCTAGTATGCTCAAGAGTCATATTATAGTGATATTGCTAAATAACATATGATTTTAATGGTTCACACTAACAATAACTTGATACAATTGATTATTTATTAGAAATTGATTTTAATAAATATTCAATAAAACTCTTATCATTAAATTGGAAATTATTTATTTCATGGAAATAATAATTTTCATTAGCATGTAACATAATATATCATATGGTATGAGTTATTAAGTCATGTACAACATTTTGGAATAGTTAAGCTTTTTGTCTTTTAGGAAAAGACAAAGTTTGTATCTTATAAACTTTGAGTTTATAAAATATAAACAAACTCTTCTTTTTATGTGCGATTTCCGAAAAATTGATTAAAGATAAAGAGTATGTGCTTTCAATTTGTTTATTCAAAAGAAATCATGCTTTAGAAGCATGCATGAACACTATTATGAGATGGAGACAAGTTTGTCTAAAGTTGAAGGAAACTAATGTTTAATAACTTCATTTTATGCATATAAATAAGAGGGATCTCACTTGGCTAGTTGCTTATTCTCTTCCTTTGAAGCTTGAGGTCGAAAGTTCCTCTTCCTCTCTCATTCTCTCTATTTTTGCTTTGAAGACTTGGATATTACTTGCTTCTATATGCAATCTTTAAGTTCATATTGGTTATGAACTTCAAGCTTAAGGGTTTAAGAGTTTATGAACTAGCATCTACATCAAATTGAGTCATTATTGGTGTCTCAAAGGTTACACATTCTTCATCAACTTCCAAGCCTCCCAAGAGGACCCAAAGAACTACAAAGGTTGTTATTTCTTTACCCTTCCTTTGGTTGGTGTTTAATCTTTCTATAACTTGCAAGAAGATCATTGGTGGGTATAAAATGTTTATGTTATTTCAAAAATTAAAGTCTCCTGTTGCCATATTTTTTGTCACGCCCCCGAACTGAAGAAACGGAGGAAACGTCCAGGGGGTGCGTGACTTCATCTTGTAATACCATCACAATGTATATAATTGAATCACGACAACATCATCATCATACATACAATAATACAACCGTCAATGTATACATTAGTGTTTTGGATTACAAATTACATTCCCAAAATATAAGTGTACGATGATAGCAAAAATAAATCAAAATCCATGAGTTCTTAAAGGCCAACCTGCTTAACGATTTCCTGAGAATACAAGTTATTTTGAAAATGGTCAACATATATAATGTTGGTGAGTTCATAAGCATATTTGTATGAAAAGTTTGAATCATTTTGTGAACACCAGAAAATCCGATATTTTCTGTAAAAAAAATATATTGTTTGAACGCTTTGTATCAAATCTTGTATTAAAGCATGTGAGTTTCTGTTTTGAAAATGTATAAAGAGTGTATTCCAGAATTTCCATGTTTTCTGTTGTAAGTAGAAAGTAATGCATATTTGTAAGTTTTCCCAGAAAATCCGATATTTTCTGCATGTAAAAGTATTGTGGTCTTAAAACCCAAAGACCATAGAATGGTGTTTGTATAGTATCGCAACTGTATAATTGTTTATGTATTCCGTAAATTTTACAGTGGAGTTAATTTCTATGTGAGTCGTTATAACCATGTTTGATATGAAGGAATTGCCTGTCATGAAGTTTTTCAGGCGTCGACTTGTTTAAGGTAAGACATTTGTCACCCTAGACTGGCCTAGTCTAGCTGTAGCGAACAACTCAGGTGCGGGGAGGTCAACCCCGTATAGATCTATACACAAACTCTCGCTCTCTCTCCAGGAGACTCTATTTATAACTACAGGACTAAAGGTTGTACACTAGGTAGGTACGAATGAAAGAACGTGTCTCACAAGAACCTTAACTATATTTACGCGAATATTGTATCACACTATGCAACATAGTAAATAATGTTTTCGTGTATATTTTAAGTTTACAAAGCTTAATACGCATGTAAATGGACCACAAAGGCCCAATAAACATATAATGTATATTCCAGGCACAATAAGCATGCAAATAGACTACTAAGGTCCAATAAACATGTAGGTATATTCTAGGCCCAATAAGCATGTAACTGGACCACTAAGACCCAATAAACATGTAAAGTATATTCTAGGCCCATTAAAAGTGAAAATGACGTATTTAGTCCGTTTGTTATTACATTGTTTGTTTTAGCTCAA